>NW_025859354.1:164120-177385 GCF_002878395.1 Capsicum annuum
TGAATCATAGTTCCACCTTTCTTCTTAAACTATGAATTATTAGGATAGCTAACCAATTTATAAAACATATCTCTTGTGTGGCCTTTCATCTTGCAGTAGTCTCAAAAAGAATTATAATCTCTCTTTTATCTGTGTGAAAAAACATTTCTAAGTGATAGTAGAGTAGTAATTTCATTAGTTTCAGCAGTTGATCTGTTAGATGAAATGCTTCTCTTATTTATCATCTCAATTGACATAGAATACAATTTATTGACAAAAGGAACAAGAATCATCATCAAAATTTGGCCACGATCTTGCTCATATGAGTCATTAATTACTATTAGAAATTGAAAGAGCTTGAGCCAAAGCATAAAAGTAACATAAGCATGAGATTTTAGACAATTATAACTAGGAACTTTGCAATACTATCAAATTCCACCCATTCTTATCTCAAGTTAAAGAAATATACAGAGATAGTATCAATACCTTGACAAATAGTTGCAATTTCTTTGTGCAGCTGAAAAATGTGAGAACCTTTAATTTTATCAAAGCGCTCCTTGAGATTATTACATACAATAGTAGTATAGGATGAGTAAACAATGCTGCTGAGTAGTTCCTTGGAAACACAGTTCATTATCCATTAGTGACCAATTGTGTTGCACCTTTCCCATAGATCTGCTAAATTCTAACCATAGTTCTTTTTTTTGCAAGTGCCATCAATGCATCTAATTTTATTTTGACCTAGAATTGCAGTCCGCATAGAACAACTCTACACAGAGTAATTCTCCAATCCAATGAGGTGTAGAAATATCAAAACAACACCAGAATTATCACTTGGGCTCAAATACAAAGGATGATTACGGCTGAGATTCTCAGGAAGATTATTGTCAACTACCATTGCTAAAGCTCTTGATTTTAAAGTTTATGAAAATAAAATGAACCAGAATCATGAAGTGATTGTCGTGCTCTGATACCATTTTAGATTCATGATTGATATGCTATGTGTGGGATCACAAGCTAAGAAAGTTAGCTTTCTCAGCAGTAAGCGATAAAAAGAGAGAAGTTTCGATGTATTGCTGAGAAAAATGATCTTTACATCTATGAGTACATATATATATATGCATTCTCTAATACCAGCTTGCTAACTAACTCACTCTAACTATTTTACTTGACAGTTGTCACCAACTACCTAAATTAATATCTTCTAATAAATTTCATAATGCTAATTACACAGTGATCCTTGCACAACTATGTAATTCCATCATCAACAAAAAATCTTATTCATGGAGAAGAGTAAGCTCATGTACATATATAATAGTATGATATAAGTTACAAAGTCTAGATGTGATCTTGTCCCACACGCGCATAAAGTGGTACTTCAAATAACCACATAGTAAAAAGTATGTTTGAGAAGTGAAATACATCGGACACAGACATACTTCAAAAGAAAGATTTCAATAAAAATAAACATGCGTCAAATCTTGCTAAGAATCCTTTAAACATACTCAACAACGTTTAATGAGAACTCTCATAAAGAATTCCTAAAAAATATTCATGGAATAATCTCAATTAAATCTCCTTGAATATACAAATTGTGAGAATTCGCATGCTAATCCTTGTTATATTAATAAAAAAATCATAGGGAATGGCACAAGAACTCATCTTATAAATTTTGTGGAATCCCTAGGTTGTTTATCTCCCGAAAAGATTGTCCAAAATATAATGGAATGAAAATACTTCCCCCATCTCAAATTACCTGTTCTAAATTGAGATGACACATTGATTAAGAAAAATAATGAATAACATGACTACTTTACCATAGTGTCTCTATTAAATGATGTTTACATTTTAATTTGAGGAAAAAATAATTGATGCAAAGGGTAAAACATGGAAAAAAAATTTATGTCTTCATGATTAATGTCAAAGGACAAGTAAAATGGAAAATTAAATTAGAAAATTTTGGACGGAGGAAGTACAAACTAAGGTTGTATTTATAGCACTTCAATAATAATGATCTTTAGGGAGAGGAAACACGGTCCTTCGAAGTCCAAATCCGTTGTTCGTGGGTCTCTAAAAGTCTTGTGTTCAAATTACATGAATGAATTTTTTTGTTGCCGTTAAAGATCCATTAACAATGGCAAAAGTTCAGTTGTTATAACTCCGTTTAATGACAGTTTTATTTTCATTCATTTTCATTCCAGTTACTAAATTATAAGTATCCAGATATTGCTTCCATAATATAACTTTCAGCAGTTAATTCACAGGTCTCTACTCTGCTGATAACATTAATTAGCTAACAATTTATCATTTTTCTTATATTTATACTATATTTCAAGTCAATTACAATCAAATTGAAGTATCATGTGTTCAACAAAATAAATAACCATTCAAAACATATGACAATATGTTTGCTAACTCTTAATAAGATATTAGAATTCTGACATAATGAAATGTGAACATCTTTAAAAAAAATCAAAAGTAGTAGATTTTCCTGCGCTTCGAATTTGTTTTTGACATTTTATGCTTCCACTTACTATGTATTTCCTTCAAGAACTATTGAAAAAAATACTACAATATTTATATGAAACTAGAATTAATAACAATAAGAGAATAATCACAAATACTAAGTCGGGGTAAGCCACTACCTTAAAAATGATTTCGGCCTGACTCTAGTGCAAATACTTCTAGCTGGTCACTCCCAAGGTTCCATAACTACTTTCAAACACGTCACTCATGGATGAAATTTTGGAGGTTTCCCAAGCCAATTTCCCAAAAGTTGACAAAGAATAGGAAGCCAAGATTGAGACAGAGAATTTATGAAGGGGGAGAGAGTATTTTGTTTTCTATATTGTAATACATCTTTAGTTCTCAAATGATATTGGTTAAATAAGTATATAATTTACATTTAATCCACCAAAAGAGTGAATGAAAACAAATAGAGTTAATGTACGTAATGTAACATTACCCTTAAATTAACGATAAAGTCATAAAGGCTAGTAACTTTCAAGACTTCTGAATGTCTCTTTATTCGCAAATTATACTTATAAGAAACCATCATTTGAATGAATGTACAATATTTATGCAGTAACTCTCCCAGCCTACAAACTCTTATGACTTGCGATGTTTACGCAGATTTATTATAGAGAGTTAGAAGAGTTTTTGATCTTATTATTAATTAAGTAATTATCCTTCAATCCCCCACTAACGTAATGATAAAGAAACGCACAATTTTTGGACAAAAGGAAGGAACATGTACTTAAGTGTCAATATCTTTTGAATTGAATTGACACATAGTGATATGAGACAACAACAAATATAAAAAAAGTGAAGTACTTTTGAACTAGATGGACATAAGTTGAGTCTCCCACAACACTTATCATATTCTTGATTTTAAGCAACCTCCGCGATACTATAAAGTACTTTTATGGTCACGCATACAAACCTTGGGTCTCATAAGTGCTCTATAAAGATGACCCAAGTCTTTCATAAAAAAGTGACCAACCTTTTACACTCACGTAGGTGATCCAACAAGTTTATCTTAAAGACCACCTTAAGGTTATGGATCACTAAGAGCAAAAACAAGCTCAATCATATAATACACTACTTCACGCCATAGGGATAGGATATATAGTATTTATTTAAGGCCTATATGACTTCGTTTGACCACAAATAGGTATCCACCATATTACCTCAATCCATGAACTTTAGTCCCATCCCCATCGATGATTCAAGGATCGTTTTCCTTGTCAAACCCTTTTTCATAGGATCTACCAAATTTCTTTCAGACCTTACATAATTCAAGGAAATAATACAGTATTTCAACAATTATTTAACTGTACCATATTTGATGTGACTATGTCTCTTTTTTCATTGTATACACTATTTTTAACAATCTCAATTATTGTCTATATGTCATGATGTAAAGAAATTGGTGACACTTATTTACCCCATAATTGCTCATAAATTAAAAAGGCTTTTTAGCCACTCAGCTTCTTGCACTGTCAGCTTAAGAGCAATGAATTTAGATTTCATGGTGGAACATGTTATACAAGTCTACTTTGAAGAGTTCTATGAAATTGCATTTGAACCCAAATTAAACATATAGCCATTGGTGGAGCTAACTTCATCATATTCAGTCACTCAGTTTGCATCATAAAACCCTTCTAAAATAGCAGAAATTTATTAAAATGCAAACACCAATCCATTGTACCTCTCAGATACCTTAATAATTGATAAAGAGTATTCCAATGTTCACTACTAAAGTTATGAGTATATCTACTCATTCTACTAGCAACATAAGCTATATCAGTCCAAGTATAGTTCATGAGAAACATTACACTCCCAGTTATTTTAGCATATTTAGGATAGTCAGTTTGAGAAATACTAAAATCTTTATTTTTTTTTTCAAGTGTATTCTAGGATCATATGGAGTTTTCACTAAAACTATATCAAATCAATCAAATCATTTCAATATAATAAGACTGACACAAAGAGAAATCATTAACAGTTCTTTTGATTTTAATACGTAAAATCACATCATCTTTTCTGAGGTCTTTTATTTCAAATTAAGAAAATAAAAATTTTTTAGTCTCATTTACAACATTCATATTAGGTTGAAAGTTTAACATGTCATCTACATATAAACATATAATCACAGAATATGATCTTATTATTTTTGAACAAACACATGTATCAGATGAGTTAACAACAAAGACATTATTAATTAATGTGAAATTAAGTTTCTTATACCATTGCGTAGGTTCCTGCTTTAGCCCATATAAGGACTTTCACAATTTGCATACATTATCCTTTTGTCTTAGGACCACAAAATCCCTAAGTTAAGTCATATATATCTCTTCCTCTAAATTAATATCTAAAAATACAACTTTGACATTCATTTGGTGTACCACTAAATTATGAATTGCGGCTGGAGCAATAAGATTCCTAATGATAATAATTTTAGTCATAGGAGAATAAGTATCAAAATAATCAACTTCTTTGTTTTGGTTAAAACCTCTAACCACATGTCTAGCCTTATTTTTATCAATTGTGGCGTTAGATTTTAGTTTCATCTTAAATATCAACTTGCTACTTATGGACTTACACCCTTTAGGCAAATCATACAAGTCCCAAATGTGATTAGAGACTATAGAATGTAATTCATTTTTAATTTCCTCTTTTCAAAATATTGGATCTATTAAACTCATTACTTCATCTTAAGTGTTAGGGTCTTCTTCTATTATAGAGGGTCTTCTTCTATTAAATAGATAGATACTAATTGATCATTTAAAGTATTGATATCAAACTTCTCATTTAAGAAGGCGATGAATAAATTAGGACCAAAACTGACCTCAGTTTTATGTCTTTTACTCCTTCTAAGTTGTTCATACTCATTTGCAATAACATCAGATACAGGCAGAACACAAGAGTTAACATACATAGATATAGAAGTATTATTTTGTACATCACTAGTCATATTATTTTTCAAAGAAAACACATGCTCAAAAAATTCTGCATTTCAAGATTCACAAATAGAATAATACTTTAAAGACATAAATCTATCTGCAACACTATTTTTTTGTTTACCTGTTTAAAATCAGGAAGACTAACCTTAGCCAAAAACCCCACACACTTTCAAAAAATTCATGTTAGGAGCAAACCCTTTCCATGAACTTGCATGTTATTTTTTTCCTCTCACTTTTGAGTTTTGCAAACTATTCCAAATTTCTTTACCATATTTGTAAGTAACAAATAAATTAAATAATGTATTAGTCATACGACTCAATAAATATCCTCTAACATTTTTCCCATCCTTTTTTAACTTCTTTTTGGCATATTCATCAACAACCATAATAGTGTTAGAATCAGTTGTAATGTTAGAACCATCATTGAATAAAACAAGACTAACTTCTAATTATTCTAAAAAAATTCAAAGTTTTGGTGACTAACGTTTAATAGTATTTATGTCCGATGACTCAAGTGTTGACGAATCAAAAAAAATTATTCGAAGAAATAGACATTTATCAATATTTTATATAAGAAAATTTCTTTCAAATTGTTGGAAAAAATACTATAATGTTTATATGAAATGAGACTTAATAACTATAAGAGAATAGTCACAAATACTGTATTGTGGTAAGTCACTGCCTTAAAAATACTTTTAACCTGACTCTGGTACAAATACTTCAAGCCAGCCACTCTTCAAGTTTCCATAGCTACTCCTAAATATGTGCACTCTTGGATGGATGTTTGGAGGTTTCCCAAAATCAATTGCCCAAAAGTTGACAAAGAATAGGAAGCCAAGATTGAGTCAGAGAATTGATTAAGGGGAGAGAGTATTCTGTTTTTCATATTTTCTTACATCTTTAGTTCTCAAATATTTGTCCTTAAATGGTATAACATTTATGTTTCATCTATGAAAAGAGTGAATGAAGACAAACAGAGTTAACGTATGTAATGTAACATTACTCTTAAATTAATGACAGTCATAAATGCTAGTTACTTTCAAGACTTCTGAATGCCTCTTTATTCACAAAGTTATATTTATAAGAAACTGTCATTTGAATAATTGTATAATATTTATGAAGCAGTAACTCTCCCATCCTACAAACTTTTATGATTTAAGAATATTTACATTGATTTATTACAAGAGTTTTGATCTTTACATTAATTAAGGAATTATCCTTCAAGAACATATTCCTAATAGTATAATTTCTTCATCTATTAAGAAACAAAATTTAATATTAATCAGTAATGAAAACCCAAATAGGTACCACTTTAAATTTTTTCATTAAATTAAGCCAATAGTGTGCCCTCAATTTTTATCACGATATAAAACTGAGCCATAATGACATCTTATAATTCTATAGTAGGTAAGTCAAGTCTCATAGACATATACAATAAGTAAAAACCTAATGAACAAATAAAGAAGGACAAAAAGATAATGGGGTAAAATATATACATATATACATTCAAAAAGGCCCAAAAGAAGTGGAAGATAACCAAAATATACAGAAATAACCATCCCTGGATTCAGGTCACCAGTACACGAACTACTACTATACAAGAGTAGAAAATAGTTCACTATATATATGTCTAAAAAAACAAAATATAAAAAATAAGTAAAGAAGGAAATGGATAAGTCTCCAAACGTGAATAACTTACCACAAATTTGACCAACAAGTATCCCCTAATGACTGGAATCAACGAGGGTGAGTCGTGCTACGCCCTGCATTAGAAAAAGATGCAGAAGTGTAGTATGAGTAGAAACTATGCAAACTCAGTAGGTATTATAGGTCTACTGAGCTCAGGAATTAATGTATATTATAAATTTCAAGAAAAGTAACCCAGCACGCAAAAGAGTCCCAATGGTATATAACACAACGCAATATATATATTTACATATATATATATATATATAAATTATTTAAAGTCATTAATTGGTTTGAAGAAAATATGATATAGAGAATACGATACTTTCAACTCTCCTTATTTATCATAAAATTTTGTAATCCAATGTAATGTTGTAAATCACCTCAAGACCTACATCATAAAATAATGTACCTCCCAAGAACAATCAATACATGGAATGTATTAGTATGCAGAACAAGGAATGTAATGCAATATGTTTCATATAAAATAACCATGAAAATAAAACTGACCAATGAAAAAGAAATATAAATAGTGACTCCAAATTGAAATCATAATCATTCTTTCCTTTAAGTCAGAACTGGATGATATTACTAATAATATTTTTATCATGGGTTATATGGATCCAATGGTCGCTTAACTTGATAAGCTCCCAATTCATGTTTTCTTCAAGAACTGAGGTATAATACATCATGTCATCTTCTGTTTACTACTGCTGGAAGCAATCATAAAGTGGGATTGTTCATATTTAAGACAAAACCATACCTATGTTTGAAAAATGAAGTATCGGGTGTTGAGCTCTTTGAACTCAACCTTCTCGATTGACCACCTGATTCTCTTTAAACCCATATTTTAGAATTTTCATATAATCAAAAATCTTTTGAAACAATCTATTTTCCATTAAGGGCATACATCACATTTGGTATTGTCATACAAAGACTTATAAATCATCCGTTTCACCAATTGCATTACCATAAGATCTTTCTCCTATTTCTTATACTCATCATGTAAAAATGATATATACAAATGATCCTTGAGAATTGCTCAAATCGGTATTGGAAGTCATTAACCATTTAAGAGACAAAAATATTCAAAGTCTTGAAAATATATTACCCTAGGTCAAATCACCCCATTTAAATATCAAATTAATTTTAATAAATAATTCATCAATTAGTATGGGTGGCGAACATAATTTCTAAATTAATTATTTATGAGGAAGCGATCTCAATAATTTAAAAAGAATCAATTCTCAAAGTAGGACTCAAATAATGGTAAAGAGAATTCATCAAGGACAGATAGTCTTAAAAAAAATCTACTTTTTAATTCTCAATAAAGTAGTTTACAACACTAATTCAAAACCAATAATATATAATTCATAGTTCAAAAATGGAAAAACTATAATTTTTGCAATTCTAGTGAAAATGGTTGCTCTACGTATCTTTGAAGAAGAATTTGAGAATAACTCTTGGAATTGAGAACTCTAGCTTTAAATCTATAGAACCAAATAGTGATGCACTTTACTTGGATTGGTTCTACATATCCTTGAACTAAACCCTAGGATCTTTCTTCTTGAAACTTGAGAGTTTTTAGGACTTTTAATAGGATGAGAGAAGGTGTTTTCTTAAGATTTAGGGAAAACATATATTAGGGGATATTTTAGCATGATAGGATATAGTTTATATCAAAGAAAGGACCAAAAGAATCTTTAAAATCATATCAAAGAAGTTAAAATCATGACAAGGGAACCCTCAGCATGGCATACTACCATCGCAAACCTAGAGGGTTTGTAGACCGCTTCCTATATTATAGTCCACTGGTTTGCCCACTGAAATGCCAATAAATATTTTCTTTGGACAAACATTTGAATGGTTTGTGGCATTGGAAATAGACTTGAGACCTTTATATTGGTAGGTATTGAGCCATAAAACTCTTCATGTTTTAGGAGTTATGCTAGACTGAAGTTGGTCCTGGTAAAATCTCATACTAAAACTCAATTGATAGAAACTATCCCTACTCAACTTTGAGCTAGATGTTTCTTATGACCATGAATCACATCAAAACATTCACCACAATAAGGAATTGACCATAACACTAAATTATGATTAAAAATAATTACTTCAATATTAGGCTTGAGAGGCACCTCGTTCCTTATTGAAATACCACAACACGTTTGACAATTCTAAAAAGATTTCACCCATCTAACAGGGTCCTTATTTATGGAAGGCCTATAAAATCCCTATTAGAGAATCTTAGTGGTAGTTTGACTTCCTTCATGATGACCTCAGTTAGGTGACGAGTGACAAACCTCTAAGATGTCATTTATTTCAAAGTCCATGATACATCACCTAATAAATCCATTGACATATTCTCAAAATAAAATGGCTCATCTAAAAAATATTGCTTTGCATCAAATAGGAACTATTTCTTTTGATGATAGCTGAGTCCCTCGGGGAGTACACCGCTCGCGAAATTGTTGGAAAAGTCTGTATACCATGATGTACCTTTCCACTCGATGGCCATAATCAACTCATTGGGAAAAGCATCATTAATTTCAATCTCCCTATGCTTTTTTATGTTGCTTTCTAGTTGAGATAATCGGTCACTTAATTCTCATACTATTTTTGGTCTTTCACCTCATAGTTGAACTGTTTTAGCAACAAAATCCACCTAATTAACCATATATTTGCTTCTTTCTTGTCCATGAGATACTTGAATACAGGATGGTCCGTATGTACAACTAGCTTTGTGCCTAACAAATAGGCCCAAAACTTTTTAATGGCATAAACCACCGCCAATAATTATAGTGTAGTTGCGTTGGGCATCATTCAAGGTTTTTTTTTCATAGTAAATAGGATTAAAAAGCTTGTCCTTGCACTACCCTAGCACCGTACGCAATGCAGTACCACTTGCATCGCACATTACCTCAGGATGACCAATCCAAAGCCACAATAATTGGTGCTAAAATGAGAAACTCCTTAAGCTACTCAAAGGCTTTGAGGCATGATTAATAAAAGTTGAACTTGGATTATTTCTCACGAAGCTGACACATAGGATGTCCTATCTTGGAAAAATCCCTGATGAAACAACGATAGAACCCGGTATGGCCAAGAAAACTTTGAACACTTTTTACGCAGATAGGCGGGGGGAGTTTTGAAATTACCTCAACCTTAGCTTGATCAACTTGAATTCCCTTACCTAAAATCTTGTGGCCTAATACAATTCCTTCTTTTACCATGAATTGACATTTTTTCACATTCAAGACAAGGTTCGTTTCTACGCACCTTTCAAGCACTTTATTTAAGTGTTCGAGGCACGACTCAAAAGAGTTACCCATAACTGAGAAGTTGTCCATGAATACTTTCATAGTGTCTTCAATCAAGTCTACAAATATGGACAACATGCAACACTGAAAGGTTGTCGGGGCATTACACAATCCAAATGGCATTCGCTTGAATACAACGTTCCATATGGGCAAGTGAATGTTGTCTTTTCTTGGTCCTCTAGGGTAATACAAATATATCCTAAGTACCCGTCAAAAATAAATACCACCCTCTTTTGGCAATTTTATCCAATATCTGATCCATGAACGACATTGGAAAATGGTCCTTCTCTGTCCATGAGTTCAATTTTTAGTATTCCATAGACACTCTCTATCCGATGATCGATCCGAAAAGGATGAGGTTATTTTCTCATTCTCGACAACCGCAATGCCACCCTTTTTAGAAACACATTGCACCGAGTTTACCCACGTGCTATTAGGTGTAGGATAGATCACTCTTGCATTGAGCCACTTTATAATCCCCTTTTTCACCACCTATTGCATGGGTTAGTTTAATATTATTTAATGTACCACACTTGGTATGTCATTTTGATAGAGTTTAATTTTATGTGAGAATATATCGAGAGCTATGCCGACGATGTTCGCTATCATCCACCCGATGGCCCGAATGGATTTAACCACCAACTTCAATGATTCTACTTAATAGGAGCTTAGGTAACTAGCAAAAATGATTGGAAAAGTCTCAGTCTCCCCTAAGAACACGTATTTTAGGTGAGGTGGCAAGGGTCTTAGTTCAATTTTGAGAGGCTCCAGGATAGAGAGTTTGGCTGGTAGGATTATACAGTTTTTAAGATCTAGATCTAACTTAGCTGGGTTTTCGGTGTGAAACTCAATCCCGATGAGAGAATCTACCACTTTGTCATACTCCTCCACTTCTTCCCTTCATAATTTTAAAGAACCCCAAAAAAGGGCCATTCAACAAGCTCACATCGATATAGTTAGATACCTCACCATCAACAACATTGATTACCGAAGTGACTTGTTGGTCTATCAATTATTTTATGGTCTTGAATATATTGAAGGATACCAATTCACCATTTAATCTAAACTTCATTTTCCTAGCCTCTGCATCTACCAATAAATTCCCAGTAGCCAAGAATGGCCTCTTGAGGATAATGGGAATTTCTGCATCTATGGCACAATCCACAATAACAAAGTCAATCGGGTAGATGAACCGATCTACTTTTACTAGAACATTATGGAGAATCACAATAGGTCACTTAACAGATCGATAGGCCATAAGAACCTTTATTTTTATAGGATTTGTCATACCCAACCCAATTTAGTGAAATATCGCATAAGGCATGAGGTTCACACTTTCCCCAAGGTTACACAATGACCTAGCAAATTTGAAAGTCCCAATGGCGCATGAGATTGTAAGTGCACTGGAAACCTTCCTCTTTTCAACATACACACTTGTCATGATGGCACTATAATGGTG
Organism: Capsicum annuum; assembly: GCF_002878395.1. Lineage (NCBI taxonomy): Eukaryota > Viridiplantae > Streptophyta > Magnoliopsida > Solanales > Solanaceae > Capsicum > Capsicum annuum. The sequence goes on from NW_025859354.1 coordinate 176,030, forward strand.
AGTAATATCTATGGTTTCATCCTCCACAAGATTTTTTCAGACACTAAATCTTTAAATAATTTAGCATACCCTGACATTTCATGCAATAACTCAATAAAAGGGATATTAATAGAAAGGTTGCTAAACTTATCAAAAAGTTTGTTGATTTTATCATGCTTTCCCTTCCTAAATGACAAATTTTTGAAAGGTGGATACATGGGAGTTGGAGGAATAGAAATAGTTTGACACTCATTACTAATAGGCCTCCTCATTGATGTCTCTTTTAATTTTGGTTCCACAATATTGGGGCTTTTTCTCTTTGCCTTTGACTCATCCCTATTTTTTGTTTCTTCACTTTTCCACTCCATTAAATACTTTGATATTTCTCTCACTTTTTCCTTGAGTTTCTGAATTGAGGAGGAATGATATGCAACCATTTGGTGGAGCATTGAGAACTCACTTCACATTTCATTTACCATTTCTCTGGTCCTTTCAACATTACTTAAGATGCACACCAAAATCTCTCTATCATTCTTCTCTTTCTTTCCAAGATGCACCATGTTTAGTTTTTATCGGTTCCGACCTTGATTCCTACCTTGACCATATAGGGCAAGATACAAACCCTCAAAATTCATAGGTGTCATGCCTAGCTCATCACCCATCACCTCTTCCTTTTTGTCTTCAAAAGTCTTAACTTTTATTACATCTAGCACACTTACACTTTCTATCAAATCTTCAAACAAATTATCAAGTAGGAGTTCAAGGCATGACATCACTTTGCTCATCATTACTGTGGTCTTTTTCTCTTGATCTTTCCTATCACTGCACACAAAGGATGCGGACGGAGCCCCCATGGCCACCTCGTCTTCCTTTATGTCCTAACCCTTACACCAAATTGCTACTTGGTCCAAGACTTTTGAAACAATCCCATATGATGAGTTTATAAATAATCCACCAGATATATTGTCCACTATGGCTTTTTTTGTTGGTTTAATACTCAATAAAAGATTTGGAGAAACCTCTTCTCTGAAACCTCATGCGTGGGTCAATTTAAAAGTATTTCTTTAAACCTTTCCCTAAGCATCATACCATGATTCCTTTTAGTATTAGCATAATTTAACAATCTCATCCCTCAACTTTAACTTCCTAGATGGTGGGAACTATTGGCCAAGAAAGACCACTGCGAGACTTGTCCATGAAGTGATCAATCTGGTGGCCAACGATCTTAGCCACCATATCTCTTTTCCCAAGAGAGATAGCAAAAAAAGGCCAAGCCAAATGGATTCTTAGGATATATGTGCAAATTTTAATGGAGAAGAAACTTCTATGAAACCCTTTAAGTGAGAATTTGGATCTTCATGATCTTCACCCCCAAAA
>NW_025859354.1:180385-252026 GCF_002878395.1 Capsicum annuum
GTCCCTTTAGATGGAGCAATGTCATCGTCAAACTTGTTACATAGAATTTTCCACGATCCATGGTGGAGGAATAAGAATTTCACTTTCATGATCTGCAGCTCCGCAACAAACCAAGTTCCCAGAATTCATGATGACTTGGGAACAATTAACACTCACCTACTCAAAGATAAAAAATAACAAAGAAATTAAATTACTCTACTCCAGGTATTCCTAAGTAAGATTAGCACCACAAAAGTTAAGTCTACACTTCACTCCCCAACAATAGAGCCATTTTGATAACGCTTAACTCACTCCCACAATTAGGGGTGAGTTGGTCATTTTCAAATAACCTCATTTGAATTGGGGTCGAATTTTGAGCAGTGAACTATAGACTTCAAGCCCTATAGATGCTCAAATTACTAATAAATTACCCAGAATATTAATAAAAATGACATGTAAAATAAAATGGAGGGATTTTTTTGGGAACTATTTGTATGATTTTTTTTAACAAAATGATCACGAGACAACAATTTTGTTCTAAACAACAATGATGGGGGAAATCATGGGATTATGTCTACCTAAAGGTAAAAGTATGTAGGTTAATATTCGTTTGGCATGAAATTTAGTTGTTAATTAATGGGTAGGCTAGGTCTAAGATCATTGGGATCAATCATTCAATGAAACCCAAACTATTTCACCCATTAACTCTTTTGAGAAGTTAACAAGTGTGGAGTTTATATAACCAACAAAAACCTTAACCAAGAATCCCTATTTCAAGGATGATGCTCTTGACATGATTCACACTAGCCAAAAACATATGTCTAAGATTACAAAGGGTAGTAAGCCATAGGTTTAATTGTTCACCATTGCTTTGTCCCCCTAGAATCCTCTTTCAAGGATGTTATGGGTACCTAATATTCACCTGAATCTCTCTTTCGAGGATGACAAAGGGTTTCTAGTGCTTGGGACTTTCATCCATCAAACCCATTTAGATATTTGAAGTTTTCACCCAACAAATTCCAGCACATAAATTCAAGCTATGGTGAAATCCATACTAAACAACTAAAATCCATAAAAACACAACAATACCCACACACAGTCATACCCTAGTTCAACATAATCTCAAGACTAAAGAAATTAGCTACTCATTAGATAAGAGAAAATAAAGTTACCAAGTAATGCATCCATCGATATCATACTAATAGATTATAAAATAATTTTCAATTCCATGATGCAATTTCACTAATTTCTCCTTGAAAACCAAAATCAGAATAATAGAAAAATTATCTAACACTCTCTCTTTCTTTTCCCCAAATTCTAGGGTTCCTTGTCATGTCTATAGTGTTTTGAATTTTCCCTATCAATCTTGACTCAACTGCATAATTTACCAAATATCCGTTACTTTAATTATCCTACTATTCTATGGCTATGGGGCTTTACTACGATTGCGTTACCGCAATCACGATTATGAATAAATAGTCGCATGATGTTGGCTAAGTAACCCATTTGTGATCACGATCCTCAAACCACCAGAGGCTAAATAGGTTCTCTATTTAGCTCATAAATATCATGATGATCTTCCCGCAAATGTGATATCTAAGGTCCTTCTAGCTTTGAGTATTCGACTATACTTCTTCTACTTCCTTCTGATCATTTTGAACTTTAATCAACTCCTTGCTATCTTTTTAACTCTATAACCTGAACGGAGTGTATATTAGTCCACTTTCTCAATCTTAGGTATCACTAAATTATTTAAATCAAGAAAAAATGTATGAATGCTGGATGTAAATGAGTGGTAAAATCACCACTCATCACTCTTTACAGAAAGGGTTATGGTCTAATGTTAGTCTGGGTACTACTTTTTATCCGTAGTCGGATAGGAAAGTGGAGAGAACTATTCAAACTGTGGAATATATCCTTCATGCCTGTGTGATTGACTATGGTGGAAATTAGATTGACCATATGCCATTGGTTGAGTTTCCTTACAACAATAGTTATCATTCGAGTATTGGCATGGATCCATTTGAGGCGTTGCATAATAGGAGGTGTAGATCTCTTAATTGATGATTTGAGCTTGGTAAAATGGATATATTTTTTACTTATTTTGTTGATCAGGCGATGGAGAAGGTCAAGGTGCTTTGTGATAAGGTTAAAGATGCCCAAAGTAACCAAAAGTCCAATATGAATATTAGGCATAGAGACTTGGTGTTTGAAGTCTGGAATAGGGTGTTGCTAAAGGTATCTCCAATGAAAAAAATGGTGTGGTCTGGTAAAAAGGGGAATTCAGTCCTCGGTTCATTGGTCCTTTGGGATATTGTAGAGAGTTGGAATGTAGCTTATGAGTTTGAGTTGTCATCTAGCTTAAGATTGCTTCATCCAGTCTTTCATGTTTCTATATTGAGAAACTATCTTGGTGTTCTTTTTTTGGTTCTTATATTTGGAGGATTGGGTAATTTGTATTCTCTGTATTATGAAGAAGTCCCAGTAGATATTTTAGATAGGCATCAGTTGCTAACCAAGGATATGGCTTTAGTTAAGGTTTTATGGCGGAACCATAAGGTTGTAACTCCTCGAATCTGGTACCTAAAATTCTACACGGTGCTCATGACCCCAAAGGACCATAAGCTAACCCATGACTGATATCTTAACTGAGCACTAAATAATAATAATTAAATCGTAAATGCAGAAAAGATAAACTGAAAGGCCATAAGGTTCAATACTAATACATAACTAAAAATACGGTATAACAATACAAAACTAACTGAAATAACTATCTGAACATGCTATAGTCTGAAACTCTCTAACTTTCTAAATAAGAAGTTGATGGGACATATCCCCAACTAACTCCATCTATTGAAAACTAACCTATAATAATGAAATAAATAATCGTATGTCCATGACTAATATCTATACTGATATCTAAGTTTACTAATACTGGGGTACTGAATAACTAAATCTACTGATATTGACATGTGAGTCACTGATAATTGAGAATTAAATAATGTACTACTAAATACTGAGGGACTAATACCACGTTACTGATATATGAATAACTATTTCTGGCAGTTCTAATTATGAAAAACTAGTCTAGTTAACTATATCTGACAGTCCTGAAGTTGAATATTAATAACATGAGTTCTGATAACTGATATAACATAGGTTACTATATCTGACAGACCTAATTTTGATGGAACTAGATGAGTTTTATAATGTATCTGAGTTTACTATATGTGACAGTCCTGAATTTTGTAAAACTATCTGATTTCTATTATTGAGACTGAACGATTGTATCTGACAGTCCTGATTCTATAACTAAAATAGTAGGAAGTAGTCATCTAAATGACATGCCCCTAATGTGCCATTATGGCTGAGTTGGAGTCCAATCTATAACCTCGATTAGAAGGGTGACAATACCGCTCTATTGGAAAGGACAATTTGTGAGAAACCCTCATATAATAGGTAACTCTACTGAGAATAGTGGGAACCCTCATATAACAGGTTATGCCACCTCATCTACCCTCATATAGAAGGCTATGATGTCTCAACCTATGCTACCTACGTAGTTCTGGAATGTAAGGATTTTTTGTAAGAATCACACCCTTATATAACAGGTGAATTCCCATCCTTGGGTTTGATCGGTGCTAATTTCTACTCCCATCAGAATAGACAGTAAACATGACTTACTAAAATGAACTGATCTAATGGTATTGTTTAGATGATCTAAACTGAGTTTTACTGAGTTTCGTTGACTGATGAAATACTATCGAGATCTAAGGACAGACTTAGAGTAGTGAAGTTGCTGAGATTAATTGAGTATTGAGATCATTGAGATTACTGAACTATTAAGATTACTGAGATTTCTGGGTTTTCCTGAGTCATAAGACTAACTAAGTTCACTAGATCATGGGTTGACTAAGAGTGTCATGAAAACTGACACTGGCTCTAGGCACATAGGTAAATTATCGGATACAAGTACACCAAGGACTCAATAGCGTGAAAATGACAAAGCATGACTGTCTTGAATACATGATCACATCAATAACCCATCATATAATAAGTTGGAGAATTTATAAAGTACAAGTTCTAAAGAACCACAATGGCCACACATATATCCATGATTCATTGACTAAGACATTTCATCAAACACTTAACATACATGAGCTTGTACATCAATGGGGATTTCCTATTATAATGCTAGTATGGCACTTTTCCTTCACATAGACAATTAATCAAAAACATAGTAAGCATAGTATATGTACACAACATTACGCAACAAGTAAAAAATCATGATTCAATTCTAATTTCATCATTTAAGGGTTTAATCATAGGTTCACATGAATCTACACCAATAATAATAAGTTCCACTTAAAATTTATCACCAAACATGGATTAGAATTGAATTGGTCATTATCAACATAAAAAAAAAGCAAACCCAACATGGAATTCATACCAATCCATATACTTGAACTTTGAGATGATATTCTTGGGCTACATGGATGAAAAGAGTTCATGAATGAACACTATGCATATATGGGTTGAAATTTTCTTGAAGATTGGTGGAGGAAAACTTGAATTCTTGGCTTAGAAATCAAGTACCTAGGGTTTCTTGTTCTTGTAGTTTGATCCTTGAGAGAAACCCTAATTTGATGTTGTAGATGGATAATGAAATTATGAGCCTTGGTATAATATAATTAGGGGTTTAAAATGGATGGAAAATGACCTAAATATCCTTTTAAAAATGACATAAAATAAATGAACGTGGTGTACGACGGTAGGTGAGATGGTCTATCTCTGGGTCAATGGTCCGTCGGTCTTGACCGTCGCATTTGGGAAGAATAGTGGTTCACTGCCTCCCTTGTGACGGCATTGGGCGATGGTTTGTCGCTAGTTTGATGGTCCATCATCCTGGGCCATCGCTCTTAGGCAGAAGCTGGTCTCACTGCCTCGCTATGATGGCGTGGGCGATGGTCCATCGCTAGCTCGACGGTCCGTCGGATCTCACCGTTGCATCTAGGCTGTTTGACTGCTTTACGTATTTTGGCTATAACTTTCTCTTCTGATATCATATTTTGACGAAATTGGTATCATTAGAAAGGTAATTCAATTTCACACTCAACAAAAATTTAAAATATTAGAAATTCCATGTATATAAAAGTGGATTCATCTTTCAAAGTAATTTTCTAACATTCTTAGGATGATTTCACAATAGGTAAAAGTACGGGGAATTACAATATCTCCCCCTTGAGAACATTCTTCCTCGAATGAGACTGAGTGAGAGGGGAGAAGACAAACTATGCACATACTGAACATGAATAACTGGAACATGACCTCATGACTGACATGACTGATAACTGAATATATTATACTGAACATGCATATCTGAAGCATGAGTAACTAATTTATGATTACATGACTGAATGTTCTGATGAACTGAATTTTTTCTCAAAATGAGAATTCATATCTGATGCATAATTACATGACTGAACTGTCATATGAATGAATGGGTGAATATGCAAGGGTACTTAGTACCAAGTTTGTAATGGTAATTTGAACATGGAACTATGTAAGTTCAAGAAAAACTGTTATGTTAACTGAAAAGTATTGATGACCCCATAATTATGCTAGAAGTATGCATGAACAGAAACCTGAGAACATGACTGAGATTGAAACAAGATACAAAAACTAAATTTCGTGAACTTAACTGAGACCCTAAATACATGGTTCACGAGTGAGATTTAAATTTGAGGGTAAACTTATTAGCATCCACTACTCCCAAATAGATTCATTACATGAAGAAAAAATAGGATTCTTATATTATGAAAGATTTGGGGAATCGTAGCATATCTCCCTCTTAGGAAACTATGTCTCTCAAAGATTTTAACTTTACTGAGATATCAAGGAAAAACTGGGGCAACGCACAAGATACCTAGGAACCAAATCATGACTAATTATCTGAGATCTGAGAATGAGGTATGATATATGAACCGAGCTAATTTTGCATCTACATGATTGGTTCATCTTATAATAGTTTACGAACTTGTCTGTCTGAGACTAACACATGTTGAAAACTTATAGTCAATTGGAGACTTTCTTTAACACTATTTCTATAAAGATCTAATGGACTTAGTGTACAAGGAAATATTGGCAGGGTCTATATAAGATAACTGAGTAAGAAAATCATTACATGGCTAAAGTTCAGTAAGATGAATTGAGGCCTATGAACACCATTTAAGATAAAATGACTATGAATCTTGCACTACAACCATGATTACTGAAAAGATTCACATGGGAATTGAGCACGAGTGAACAAATATACTGACTTATTTGATTAACTGAATAACTGATAACTGAATACTAGGCTTCTGAGACTGGTCTGTACTTAGTACGAATAACTGTACTGATATTGTAGAATATTATACATAGGAGGTAAGGACTAACTGAGTAATATAAGGTGACTGAGTATGGATTCATAAAGTCTGTATTATTTGTGAATGTGAGACCAAGCGTACTACATAATTTGGATACATTCCATAGACTGAGGTATTGAAATTCCTATAATTGAGTAACTGTTAACTATACCCTATTGTCAAGCAAGTCTATAATTAAGCTGAGTTTTCTGATCCGATTATGGAATTGAAACTGACACTATAACTAAGACTGTAACTGAGATTCTAAATGGAATAGAATACTGGGTTCTGATAACTGAATGCTGATAACTGAGGTTCAGACTAATACTAAAATATTAAATTCTGAGACTGAACACTGATTACTGGGTACTGAATACTAAAACTATAACTGATATGGAAATTAAGTTTTAATAGTACGCAATAGGGATTGACATAAGTCAAGGATCTGAATATACATTCACACTGTGTACCTTCCCAACTTTTAAATGCAACCTTTTGCTAACCATTTACTTGTACACTAACATGATGTTCAAGTCTTATCTTCATAACTACACCCTCATGAAAAATAAACATAAAACAACCTTTTCTTAACAAAAAACCATTTACTCTCTCCCATCTAAGCAACTGCTCATCACTACACTATTTCCACAAAGAGAGCTAACTGAAGGGTTATTTCAGGAGGACCTAAAGCATGAATAGACACTAATTGAACTTGACATATGAATAAAACCTGAGGAATAGAATGTCAATATCATGGATTTTCTAAAAAGGTCTGAACTGAGGGTATACATGACATAGTCTAAATTTATTTGATATGTGGGGACGTAGCATGAGTTATGGAAGCTGAGTATAATTGTAAAGCATAATATATATACATGAGTCAGGAACTGCATAACCTAAGGTTGGAGTTTCTATATTCATGAGACAAGATTCATAATACTAAGTGGGTTGGAACTCCTTATGTGGGGTGTTGAAGGCGCACAAGATTCAATGAAAATCGTGTGAATATAAGTTGTGTTCATGGAATTTGTTATGAAACACATGTAGGCATCTTGCTGACCGAAGTACAAAACTTGTACTGAGATAAGGATGGATCTACAATCGTCTTCCCTTACTACTTTTCTGTATGTACTGGCACTACTACTAGAACCTAAAAGCCTAAATTGGTCACTTGATCTATCGTCTCCTCCTTAACTTTAAGCCATCGTCTTAAGTCTGGGAATACTTTCATAAGCCTTAAACAGAACTGCAATCATCACCACATACTTACACTCTGTTCGATATATTCTTGCCTTAATAAACACATTATCTGCTACTATTTCCTCATATACTACTAATATCGCATTTCCTAATTCACATCCACCTCTACATGCCTAATTTTAAATCAATAGTCTTAATTTCTTGCTTGCACTATTCAAGCCTACTTATTCACTTTAGTACAACTATCCCCATGAATACATAATTTGTTCAACTTGGATGATATTATCCCAACTCTACCACTATCAAACTCTTGGGTTCATGCTTCTAACTCTAGCTCTATGCTACGATAGGATTCTCAGAAAGGATCTGATTGCATATCTAAATTCAGGTTCAAGAATGAGTTCTCATGTTCATGAATAAAATCTGTACAACTTTGACATAGAACTGGACTGATGGGATACTTTGAGTTCATGACCAATCCCATAACTGACTATAATGACTGTCTGAGAAAGCCCATCTCTAAGACTTGATCTTCATTGATTTATGTACCTTGAAAGTAAGGTAAAGTTGACATGAGTGGAGCATGATAAGAATATACATGATTTTCTTATAGAACCTTTCTATAGCATGATCTGAAACATGAAAGAAGGGAAATGATTCCTAAAACATCTTATAGACTCCTACATATAAGTGTGGTGCACAACACACCCATAAATATGACTCTACCAGATATGGTTTTTAAGACTTCCTAGGACACTGTCGAACCTTAGGTACTGATACTAAGTTTATAACACCCAGAATCTAGTACTGGAATGCCACACGGTGCTCATGACCCTAAAGAACCATAGGCTAACCCATGACTGATATTTGTAATTGAGCACCAAATAATAATAATAATAATGATATCATAAATATAGAAAACTTGAACAAAAACGCCATAAGTTTCAATGCTAATATGTAACTGAAAATATGGTATAACAATACAAAAATAATTGAAATAACTGTCTAAACATGTTGTAGTCTAAAATCCTCTAATTGTCTGAATAAGGAGTTGATGGGACATGTCCCTAACTAACTCCTTCCGCTAAAAACAAAGCTAAAATAATAAAATAAATAGTCGTATGTCATTTAATGATGAGGACTCATGGCTAGCCTATGTACTGAACGCCTGAGCTACTAAGGGTGCTCTCTATCTCGTGCTTCTGAACCTACAGTATAAAACACCATAGTGCAAATACGTCAGTACGATTGAATGTACTGGTATGTAAGTGAGGTAGGTAAATGTAAAGGGATCATATACATGAACCATACTAACTCACTAAATAACATCAATGTGAGAATACATGCATGCATATGTAACTGTAACTGAGGTCGTTATAGGACTAAATACTAAGTTTTGACTACTGAGTCTACTAATAACATAGATTTAATAATATCTGAGTTTACTAATACTAGGGTACTGAATAACTGAATCTACTGATATTAACATCTGAGTCACTGATAAATGAGAAACTAATACTATATTACTGAATATTGAGGGACTGATACTATGTTACTCATATATGAATAACTGTTTCTTGTAGCTCTAATTATGAAAAAAATAGTCTGGTTGACTGTATCTAACAGTCCTTATGCTGAATATTGATAACATGAGTTCTGATAACTGATGTAACATGGGTGAGTATATCTGACAGTCCTGATTCTGATTGAACTAGGTGAGTTTCATACTGTATCTGAGTTGACTGTATCTAATAGTCCTGAATTCTATAGACCTATATGAGTCTATTACAGGTATTGAATAACTGTATCAGACAGTTCTGATTCAGTAACTGAAACTATGGGAATTAGTTTTCTAATTGACATGCCCCTAATATGCCATTATTGTTGAGTTGGGGTCCAATCTGTAACCCCAATTGGAAGGGTGTCAATACCTCACCATTGTTAAGGACAATCTGTGACCAACCCTCATATAATAGGTAACTCTACTGAGAACAGTGGGAACCCTCATATAATAGGTTAAGCCACCACATCTAACTTCACATAGAAGTCTATGATGTCTCAACCTATGCTAGCTACATAGTTTTGGAATGTAAGGATTTCTTCTAAGAATCACACCATCATATAATAGGTGAATTCCCATCCTTTGGTTTGATCGGTGCTAATTTCTACTCCCATCTGAATAGACAGTGAACATGACTTACTAAACTAAACTGATACTGATGATATTATTTAGCTAAGCAAAACTGAGTTTTACTGAGTTTTGTTGACTGACAGAATGCTATCGAGATCTAAGGACTGACTAAGAGTACTGAAATTGCTAAGATTCACTGAGTACTAAGATTACTGAACTATTGAGATTACTGAGATTTCTGGGTTTTCCTGAGACACATGACTGACTGAGTTCTATTGATCGTGGCTTGACTGAGAGTATCGTGAAAACTGACATTGGCTCTAGACACACAGCTAAATTTTTGGGTACATATACCCTTAGGACTCAATAGCATAAAACTGACAAAGCATGACTTTCTTGATTACATGATCACATCAACAAATCATAATATAATAAGTTGTAGAATTCATAAATTATAATTTCTAAAGCACCATAATGGCCACACATATATCCATGATCATTGACTAAGAAATTTCATCAAACACTTGAAATGAACAAGCTTGTAAATTAATGGGTATTTCCTATTATCAAGCTAGTATGACACTTTTCTTTCACATAGATGATTAATCAAACACATAGTGATCATAGTATATGTATACAACATTACGTAACAAGTAAACATCATGATTCAATTCTAATTTCAACATTCAATGGTTTAATCATAGGTTCACATGAATCTACACCTATAATAATAAGTTCCACTTAAAATTTATCACCAAACATGGAATAGAATTCAATTGGTCATTATCAACATAAACAAAATCAAACCCAATATGTAATTCATACAAATCCATATACTTAAACTTTGAAATGAGATTCTTGGGCTTCATGGAAGAAAGGAGTCCATGAATTTACACTATGCATACCTGGGTTGCGAGTTTCTTGAAGATTGGTGGAGTAAAACTTGAATTCTTTGCTTGGAAATAAAGAACCTAGGGTTTCTTGTTCTTGGGGATTGATCCTCGAGAGAAACCCTAATTTGATATTGTAGATAGATAATGAAATTATGAGACTTGGTCTAATATAATTAGGGGTTTAAAATTGGTGGAAAAAGACCCAAATACCCTTTTAAAAATGACAAATAAATTAACGGGGTGTGCGACAGTGGGTACAATTGTCTATCACTTTGTCAATGGTCCGTCGGTCCTAACCATCGCATCTGGGCAGAATAGTGGTTCACTGCCTCCTTTGTGACGGCATTGGGCGATGGTCCTTCACTAGTTCAATGGTCCGTCGGCCTGGGCCGTCGCTCTTAGGCAGAAGGTGGTCTCAATTCCTTGCTATAATGGCATGGGAGATTTTTTTTCGCTAGCTCGATGGTCCATTGGATCTCACCGTCGCATCTAGGCTGTTTGACTGCTTTCTGTATTTTGGCTATAACTTTCTCTTCTGATGTCGTATTTTGACGAAATTGGTATTGTTGGAAAGGTAATTCAATTTTCCACTCAAAAAAAGTGAAAATATTAGAAATTCCACATATATAAAAGTGGATTCATCATTTAAAGTAAGTTTCTAAAATTCTTAGGATGATTTCACGATAGGTAGAAGTACGGGGTATTACAATATCTCCCCCTTGAGAACATTCTTCCTCGAATGAGACTGAGTGAGAGGGGAGAGGAAAAATTGATGCACATACTGAACATGAATAACTGGAACATGAACTCATGACTGACATGACTGATAACTGAATATATCATACCGAACATGCATATTTGATGCATGAGTAACTAATTTATGATTGCATGATTCAATGTTCTGATGAACTGAGTTTTTCTCAAAATAAGAATGCATATATGATGCATAATTACATGAATGAACTAATATATGAATGCATGGGTGAATATGCAAGGGTACTTAGTACCAAGTTTGTAATGGTAATTTGAACATGGAGTTGAGTAAGTTCAAGAAAAACTGTTATGTAAACTTAAAAGTATTGATGACCCCATAATTATGCTAGAAGTATGCATGAATGGGAACCTAAGAAAATGATTGATATTGAAACATGATACATAAAATGAATTTCATGAGCTGAACTGAGATCCTAAATACATGGTTCACGATTGAGATTTGAATTTGAGGGTCAGCTTATGAGCATCCCCTACTCCAAAATAGATTCATTTAGTGAAGAAAAAATAGGATGCTTATATTATGAAAGTTTGGGGGAATCGAAGCATATCTCCCTCTTGGGAAAATAGGTCCCTTAAATATTTTAACTTTACTGAAATATCAAGGAAAAATTAGGGTGATGCAAAGGCACCTAGGAACTAAATCGTGACTGATTATCTGAGATCTGAGAATGAGGCAGGATACATGAACTGAGCTGAGATTGTATCTACATAATTGGTTCATCTTAGAATAGTTTTATTCATAATATTTCAGATAGAGCAAATAAATGGAAAGATAGGAAATCAAACTATAAGAACTTGTCTGTCTGAGACTAATACATGCTGAAAACTTATAGTCGACTGGAGACTTTCTTTAACACTCTTTCTATAGAGCTATAATGGCCTTAGGGTATAAGGTTATCTTAGCAGGGTCTGTATAAGCTAGCTAAGTAATAAAATCATTACATGGGTAAAGTTTAGTAAGATAAGTTGAGGCCTACAAATACCATTTTAGATAAAATAACTAATCCTCTTGCACTGCAACCATGATTAGTGTAAAGATTCACATGGAAATTGAGCATGAATGCACAAACATACTGACTTATTTGATTAATTGAATAACTGATAACTAAATACTAGGCATGTGAGACTGGTATATACTTAGTCCATATAACTGTACTGAGACTATAGAATATTATACATAAGAGGTAAGGACTAACTGAGTAACATATGGTGACTGAGTAGGGATTCATGAAGTCTGTATTATTTGTGAATGTGAGACCAAGCGTACTACATGATTTGGATACATTCCATAGAATGAGGTACTGAAATTCCTATAATTGAGTAACTATTAACTATACGCTATTGTCAAGCAAGTCTAAAAGTAAGCTGATTTTTCTGATTCGATTATGGAATTGAAACTGACACTATAACTAAGACTGTAACTAAGATTATTACTGGAATGGAATGCAGGGGTTCTGATAACTGAATGTTGATAACTGACTTTCAGACTGATACTAAAATATTAAATTCTGAGACTGAACACTGATTACTGATAGTGAATACTAAAACAATAACTGATATGGAAATTGACTTTTAATAGTACGCGATAGGTACTGATATAAGTGAAGGATCTAAATATACATTCATACTCTGTACCTTCCCAACATCTAAATGGAACCTCTTTCTAACCATTTACTTGCACACTAACATGACATTCAAGTATATCTTCATAACTACACCCTCATGTAAAACAAATATGCAACAACCTTCTCTTAACAAAAAAACATTTACTCTCCCCATTTAAGCAACTGCTCATCACTACACTATTTTTGCAAAGAGAGCTAACTGAAGGGTTAAATCAGTAGGAACTAAAGCGTGAATAAACACTGACTAAACTTGATACATTAATGAAACCGGAGGAATAGAATGTCAATATCATAGATTTACCAAAAAGGTCTGAACTAAGGGTATACAGGACATAGTCTAAATTTATCTGATCAGTGGGGGCGTATCGTAAGCTATGGAAGCTGAGTATACTTGTAAAGCATAATATATATATACATGATTCATGAACTGCACGACCTGAGGTTTGAGTTTTTTTATTCATGAGACATGATTCGTAATACTGAGTTCGCTGGAAATACTTATGTGTGGAGCTAGAAGTGCACAAGATTCTATGAAAAACATGTGAATATAAGTTGTATTTATGAAACTGGTTATACAACATGTGTAGGCATCATGCTGACTAAAGTACAAAACTTGTACTAAGATAAGGATTGATCGGGAATCGTCTTCCCTTACTGTTTTTCTATATGTACTAGCACTTCAAATGGAACCTGAGAGACTAAATTGGTCACTTGATCTATCATCTCCCCATAAATTTAAGCCATCGTCTTAAGCCTTTTAATACTTTACTAAGCTCTGAACTGAACTGCAATCATCACCACATACTTACACTCTGTTCGACATATGCTTTTCTTACTAAACACTTTATCTTCTACTATTTCCTCATATACTACTAATATGGCATTTCCTAATTCACATCCACCTCTACATGCTTAATTTCAAATCAATAGTCTTAATTTCTTTCTTGCACTATTCAAGCTACTATTCACTTTTGTACAACTATCCCCATGAATACATAATCTGTTCAACTTGGATGATATTATTCCAACTCTACTACTGTAAAACTCCTGGGTTTATGCTTCTAACTCTAGGTCTATGCTATCATAGGATTCTAAGAAAGTATCTAATAGCATATCTAAATTCAAGTTCAAGAATGAGTTCTCATGTTCATGAATAAAATCTATAAAACTTTGACATGGAATTGGACTATTGGGATACTTTAAGTCTATGACTAATCCCATAATTGACTGCAGGGACTATCAGAGAAACCCCTACCTCTAGGACTTGAGCTTCATTGATTTAGGTACCTTGAAAGTAAGGTAGAGTTGACATGAGTGGATTATGATGAGAATATACATGATTTTCTTAGAGAACCTTTCTATAGCATGATCTGAAACATGATAGAAGGGAAACTATTCTTAAAATATCTTATAGACTCCTACACATAAGTGTGGTGCACAACACACCCATATACAAGACTCTACCAGATATGGCTTTTCAGAATTCCTAGGATACTATTGAACCTTTGGCTCTGATACCAGATATAGCATTTACTAAGCACTGAATTATAATAATAATATTATAAATACAGACAACATAAATAGAAAGGCCATAAGATTCAATACAAATACGTAACTGAAAATATGGTATAACAATACCAAAATAACTAAAATAACTGTCTGAACATGCTATAGTCTGAAAGCCTTTAATTATCTGAACAAGGAGATGATGGGACATGTCCCCAATTAACTCCTTCTACTGAAAACCAAGCTAAAATAATGAAATAAATAATTGTATGTCATCAAATAATGAGGACTCATTGTTAGTCTATCTGCTGAATGCCTGAGCTACTAAGGGTGCTCTGGATCTCATGCTTCTGAACCTACGGTATAAAACACCATAGTGCAAATACGTCAGTACGATTGAATGTACTAGTATACAAGTGAGGTAGGATGAATATAAAAGGATCATATACATGAACCATACTAACTCACTAAATAACATGAACGTGAGAATACATACATGCATATGTAACTATAACTGAGGTCGTGATAGGATTGAATACTAAGTTTTGACTACTAAGTCTACTGACAACATGGATTTACTGATATCTGAGATTACTAATACAAGGGTACTAACTAACTGAATCTACTGATATTGATATTTAAGTCAGTGATAAGTGAGAAAGTAATACTATATTATTGAATATTGAGGGACTAATACTATGTTACTGATATATGAATAATTGTTTCTGGTAGTTTTGATTATGAAAAACTAGTCTGGCTGACTGTATCTGATAGTCCTGAAGCTGAATATTGATATCATGAATTTTGATAACTGATGTAACATGTGTGAGTATATCTGACAGTCCTAATTCTGATGGAACTAGTTAAGTTTCATACTGTATCTGAGTTGACTATATCTGATAGTCCTGAATTCTATAGAACTATATGAGTTCTATTACTGAGACTGAATAATTGTATCTGACAGTCCTGATTCTGTAATTGAAACTGTGGTAAGTAGTTTTCTAACTAATATTTTCCTAATATGCCATTATGGCTGAGTTGGGGTCTAATCTGTAACTCTAATTAGAAGGGTGTCAGTACCTCACCATTATTAAGGACAATCTTTGAGCAACCTCATATAACAGGTAACTCTACTGAGAACGGTGGGAACCCTCATATAATAGGTTAATCCACCTCATCTACCCTCATATAGAAGGCAATGATGTCTCAACCTATGTTAGCTACGTAGTTCTGGAATGTAAGGATTGCTTTTAAGAATCACACCCTCATATAACAGCTGAATTCCAATCCTTGGGTTCGTTTGATGCTAATTTATACTCCCATCTAAATTGACATTAAACATAACTAACTGAACTGTTCTAATACTAATGGTATTGTTTAGCTGAGCTAAACTGAGTTTTACTGAGTTCCATTAACTGACGGAATGCTACAAAGATCTGATGACTGACTGAGAGTACTGAAGTTGCTGAGATTTACTAAGTACTGAGATCACTGAGATTACTGAACTACTAAGATTACTGAGATTTCTAGATTTTTTCCTGAGTCACATGACTGGCTGAGTTCTATTGATCATGGCTTTACTAAGAGTATTGTGTAAACTGACACTGGCTCTAGGCACACAGCTAAATTATTGGGTACAAGTACCCCCAGGACTCATTATCATAAAACTAACAAAGCATAACTTTCTTGAATACATGATGACATCAACAATCCATAATATAATAAGTTGGAAAATTCATAAAGTGTAAGCTGTAAAGCACCACAATGGTTTCATCAAACACTTGACATGCATGAGCTTGTACATGAATGGGTATTTCCTATTATCAAGCTAGTATGACATTTTCCCTTCACATAGACAATTAATCAAACACATAGTGAGCATAGTATATGTAGACAACTTTACACAAAAAGTAAACATCATGATTCGATTCTAATTTCATCATTCAAGGGTTTAATCATAGCTTCACATGAATCTACACCGATAATAATAAGTTCCACTTAAAATTTATTACCAAACATGTATTAGAATCCAATTGGTTATTATGAACATAAACAAATACAAAACCCAACATAGAATTCATACAAATCCATGTACTTGAACTTTCAAATGAGATACTTGGGCTTCATGGATGAAAGGAGTCCATGAATGAATACTATAAATACCTGGGTTATGAGTTTCTTCAAGATTGGTGGTGGAAAACTTGAATTCTTAGCTTTGAAATCAAGTATCTAGGGTTTCTTATTATTGTGGATTGATCCTTAAGAGAAACCCTAATTTGATTTTGTAGAAGGATAATGAAATTATGAGCCCAGATCTGATATAATTAGGGGTTTAAAATCGGTGAAAAAAGACCCAAATGAACTTTTAAAAATAATATAAAATAACTGAACGTGATATGCGATGGTCTATCACTGGGTTGATGGTCCGTTGGTCCTAACCATCGCACCTAGGTAGAATAGGGGTTCACAGGTTCCCTTGCGATGGCATTGGGCGATGGTCTGTCATTAGCTCGACAGTCTGTTGGCCTGGGCCATCACTCTTATACAGAAGGTAGTCTCACTTCCTTGCTGCGACGACATGGATGATGGTCCATCGCTAGCTCGATGGTCCATCAGATCTCACTGTCGCATCTAGGTTGTTTGACTGCTTTCTGTATTTCGGCCATAACTTTCTCTTTCGATGTCAGATTTTGATGAAATTGGTATCGTTGGAAAGTTAATTAATTTCAAACTAAACAAAAAGTGAAAATCTTAGAAATTCCATATATATAAAAGTGGATTCATTTTTCAAAGTAAGTTTCTAAGATTCTTGGGATGATTTCATGCTAGGTAGAAGTTCAGGGTACTATAAAGGTGGTAGAAGCTACTTGGGAACTAAAGAGGACATGAAGTTGAAGCATCCACATTTGTTTTCTACTCCTAGGATTTGTGCAAAACGTATGTGTTCTTGAACACATGTTTATTTTCTAAGTTTGTTAAAAGAAAGATTAAAATCTTTGCCTTTTTATTTTCAAACTTTGTTAAAGGGATATTTGATAATGAAAATAACTCTGTGTGTGGTTACCCCAACCTTGTCCGTCATTTGGGGATTAATGTTCCTAGTGGGGAAGACTGAAACATCCTGGCTTTTTACTCGTAGAAAATTTCCTCCAAATTTATTCTTCGAACCTAATACGACTCATGGGTATAAGCCGTATGCTGGGAAAGTGGTATGTTCCTATCATATGCTGACTAGTTTTATTTGGTGGGATAGTCTTGGCTACGAGTCATATCAGGGACTCATATGGTGAAAAGTATTCAATTCCGTAGGTATTTCATTCTGCCAGGGATACAAATCAAGGATACAGATCATATGATTTTGTTAAGACTTGGGTAGATTTGTCATATAATATAAAATGTTTGATCCAATGGTTGAGTCTTGGATACGAGTGGTGGAAACCAAACGTATAGTAGGATATGACTTGTATGGGTCAGTCGTATCCTGTAATGGGATTTTAAGGGATTTAAGTGGGGGTATTCTGGACATTTTCCTAGTTACCCTAATTAGGACCCACGACTTTTAAGACACTTTGGAGGTTATTTACCCTATCAATCTATTCATTTGCACTAATAAATTGTTACAAAACATCTCATAATTCTCTTAAGATCTTTTGGGGCAGTTTCAACTAAGGGATTTCTTTAGGGCTTGCTTTGGTGATTTCTTTCCATTAATTCTACAATTGAAGTCATGATTCTCTTCCCTCATTGTAATTTCAACTGAAGGTATTGTTTATATGATTGATTTCATGGTTTTTAGTAATGATTATGGTTTATCAACTATTCTTGGGGTTTTAATATTGAATGCATGGTTATGATTTTATATGGTATTAATTATGATTTTATATGCATTAATGGTGGTGTTGGACAATTAGATTGCATGGTAATGGTTTAATGGCCTTGGGAATTGGTTTTGGTTATAATATACCCTCAAGGTTTTTGAGGAAATGCTTATAAAGATATGTTCATTGCATTAACTACTTTAAATGGAACTCTTGCATGTTTTAAACTGGATAAAGATTTATGCATGGTTTAAATGGTTTGAAAAGGCTAAAGACAAAATGGTTATGCTTATGGAGAACATGGAAGTCTCCCAAGAGGATTTAATATGGTATATAGAAAGGGAACCTAAGGTCCCGTTAACCTAAATGTTTGGCTATGGATATTACTTGCAAGTAAGGGGTGGTATGACGATACCACCAATATTGGCCTTGTTTAATAAATGGTAAATGGATTTTTTGGACATGGTTTTAATTGGGAATTAATGGCAGGGTGTGTAGCTAAGCTATGGAAGGTGTCGGTCCTAGGGGGACCATAACCAGAAACTTATATTTGCCGATATGAGGGGTCCTTAATGACTACATGCAAGTGACACATTTTATATTAGAGGAATGTACTAGTCATATGGCTACACTCACTAGGACCCTTTAATCTAGGGGAGTTGAACACATATCGCCCGTGGGTGGTTAGGATGAAAAAGCTACACAGCCCAGGTAAATGTTTTAAGTTTATGCTAACCCGATCCATTTTCCCAGCACTTATATATGTACGGTTGTATGCATTATGGATGGTTTTACTTTGTTTTATGACTGAAATTATTTTATTCTTACCTGAGATTCATGCTGGAAGCATTCACTAACCCATCTACTAGCGGTTGTATACCCACGCAATGCTAGAACTAGCCATTCTACACCACCTATTTTGTACATGGATTTGATATCAGCACTTGGACTAAAGTGGTAAGCTTCCACCTTTTCAGAAGGCATCATTTCATGTTCTGAATTCTCTTTAGACATTTTTCTTTTATTATGGATATCGGTTTTGTCCATTGTTAGGGGCATGTCCCAACCATATTTGTTTTCTCTTTTTAATGGAGTCGTTGTGGTACTTCTAGGGGTTGGTATAGGCGGGATCAGTTGAGGTGTCAACCTTAGCATTGATGTTGATATTGAGGCTTACATCATTGGACACAATTTCTCACTGTTCCATCATATTACATTCTAGGATTGATATTAATATCATGTTTTGGTATTCCCTTTGGTTTATGGTCTATGGTTAGGTTTGGTACAGTTGGTCGGTTGGTGAAGTACAATTGGAATCAGATGGGTTGGTCACGGTTGTGACCCTATCCCAGAGTCTTAATGAGAACAATAATGCTATCTTGTTATATGTTCGAAATTTAGCACATCTAAGGCTGGATATAGGTGGTTGGGTTGGGAAAAAGGGGGAGGTCCCCAGTCCTAGTTGAACATAGGATGCCCATTTTGACAAGGCTAGGGTTCGGGTCGTGTAATTACCTAATCATAGAAATGGAGTAAGTTACTTGACAGTGGTATCGCGATTGCGGACAAGGGTCATAATTTTTATAGTTATCCTATTGGCCCAATCACAATCGAAGACCAAGGCTGGCAATTGTGGATCCATCTGAAAATTGGTGCACAAGATAGGGACTTGGTATAATTTGAAGTCTCCGTGGGACCCTCGAGATTCATTCGGAATCCCGTGAATGTAAATGAACTATGCTACTCTATCAAGTTAGATTCTCCACATTCAATGGCAATATTAGATTATCCAAAAGACATCATTTTCACAGAGGTACCTCCAAAACCCAAAATCATAACTTTCCAGACTGAGGGTCGAAATAAGAATTAAAAGCCATAAAACCTCGCCAACTTTGTTACCACCTTAAAATCGATGTACGAATCTTCTGGCGCAGTCCGTTCTGCCATTCCTTGTATGGATCAAAATATAATGACTGAAGTTCACTGTAAGGTTCTTGAAGAATCTAAAAACTAAAATATCACATCACTGGCACCAGAATGCATCGTGAATCATGCCAATCACCCCCCTACCCTACAAATATCATAATGCAACTATGGGGAAGAGTAAAATAGTCAAACCATATAGGAACACATATTTCAGATATTTCATCAAAAATTAAGGTGGTCACATCATCCACCACTAAAAATCTAGTTCGTTCTCTAACTATAGGCATAATAAATACTTGAATCAACAAAGAGCTAAGGATAAGAACTATGCATATCCGACTCAACCTCCTATGTAGTCTCATCTACATGTCGATGTCGCCACTGAGCCTCAACCACTAGGATAACTCAAGAATACAAGCATCTAACATCTCTAGCAAAGATAAACGTCAACTTCTAAACAAAAGACAACCGCTCATCAAATTCATCCGACTCCCAGCAAATGACATAAGACTCATCACGAATGTAATGACGAAGCATGAAAAAATAAAAAAACTGGATGAAAAATTGATAAAATTGGGGGAATAGCTAACTCGTAAGCCATACACCAACTTTCCGTAGAATCTAAAATAGACCAATATACCTGTGGCTAAGCTTGCCTCTCTTCCAAAACTTTATCAGACCATTCATGGGTGAAACTCGAAGAAAAACATGATCACCAACACAGAATCTCAGAGCATAAAGTCTACGATCTATATAACACTTTTTCCTACTCTGGGTTGCACTGAGAAATCTTGAATTATCCAAACTCTATCCAAAGACTCATGAAGAAAGTTTGTACCTTGAGGTCTAACCTCAATCCAACCCATTGGAGAGATAAAACATTTACCATACAAAGCCTCAAAAAGAGGCATATCAATACTGGAATGGTAGCTATTATTATAAGATAACTCTAATAAAGCCAAATACAACTACTACTGGCCACAAAATCCATCACATAAGAGAAGAGAATGTCATCCAAAACCTGAATAGGCCACTCCGATTGACCATTAGTAAATGGTGGAAATTCTTTACTAAGATAAACTCGAGTGCCAAAATCATCCTAAAAGGACTTCCACAAGAAATATGTGAACATAGAACGTTGATTTGAAATGATATACACCAGCACACCATGAAGGTGCATAATCTATCGAATGTAGATATGGGCCAACCTCTCTGCACTGAAGGAGACCTAGAACAAAATGAAATAAGAAGACTTGGTCAATTGATCGACAATGACCAAAACACTATCAAAACCATGAGATGTGCGAGGTGATTCAGTTAAAAAGTCCATAGTGATCCGTTCCCACTTTCACTCAAGAATTGGTAACATCTTAAGAAATTAACCAGCTCTCAATTGTCTTACCTTCACCTCCTAACAACATTGTCAATGAGCTACAACGTTTCCTACATCCTTCCTAATACAACCCAACCAGTATGCTTCCTCAATCCATGTTACATCTTAGTCACTCCCAGATGGATTGTATACCTGGAACAATAAGCCTCCTCTAAAATCAATCTAATCCAATCACCTATTCTAGGCACACAAACTCAGCCCCTAATTCTCAAAATCCTATCTGAATTAAGTGAATCTTCCTTAGTCTCATAACTCAACACCTTACCCGGAATCAACCTTAATCCAATATCATTAAACTAATGAGCTCAAATCTACTCCATAAAAGAAAACTTTGTCTCCATAAATGCAAAAACAATCTCCGATGTTGAAAGATAAATCCTAAACATTTGGTTGGTGAAGGACTGAACTTCTAAGGCCAAAGGCCTCTTCTGGGTCAAAAGATATGCCAGCTACCTATGATAGTCCACTTTTGACTTAAGGCATCTGCAACCATATTAGCCTTGCTCAGATGACAGAGAATAGTCAAGTTATAATTCTTAAGACACATAAGCCAACGACTCTAGATCATATTACAATCCCAATGGGTGAAGAAGTACTGAAGGCTATGATGATCTAATACTATCTCACAACAGACTACATACAAGTAGTGCCTCCATAACTTCAAAGCAAAACCAACCATGCAAAACTCCAAATCATGTGTAGGGTAATTCATCTCATGGGGCTTCAACTAACGAGAAGCATATATAAACACCTTACCCTCTTGTCTCAACACAAAACCCAACCCAACACCTGAAGTATCACAAATGATATTGAAATCCATGCTTTTCTTGGGCAAGGTCAAGATAGGAGCTGAAGTCAATAAATCCTTGTGCTTTTGAAAGCACACCTCAAAGCGTCAGATCACTGAAAGAAAGTCTTCTTTTGAGTCAAATTAGTGAATAAAGCTAAAATGGATATGAAACCCTCAACACCGCCGATAATAACATGCCAAGCCAACAAAACTCCAAATCTCAGTGGAAGAAATAAGTCTATCCCAATCATGAACTGCTGCAATCTTGTTCGAATGAACCATAATACCCCCTTATTCAACACATAACCGAAGATGGAAACAGACTCCAACTAAAACTAACACTTGGAGAACATGGCATACAACTTCTCATCGCTTGATCTCTAAAGAACAATCTACAAATCCTGCTTATGATAAACCTCAATCTTGGAATAAAACAATATATCATCCATAAATATAATAAAAAAGGCATTGAAATACGATCGAAACACCCAATTCATCAACTCCATGAACGCAGTTGGGGCATTGGTCAACCAAAGGACATGGCTAAAAACACATAATGACCATATCGAGTCTTAAAAGCCATCTGCGGAATATCCAAAGCTCTAGTCCTCAACTGGTGATAATCGAATCATAAATCAATCTTGAAAAACACTGGAGCAGCCTAAAGTTGATAATATAAATCATGGATCAGAGAAAGATACTACTTATTCTTAACCATTAGCTTGTTTAACTGCAAAAAATCAATACACATACGTATAGACCTATAACTTTTCTTTACAAACAAGACAGGATCACCACAAGGAAATAAACTAGGTTGGATAAATCCTTATCTAATATATTCTGCAGCTAATTGTTCAATTTCTTCAACTCGACTGGGGTCATCATCTTGGGAGCAACAAAAGTAGGCTTTGTGCTCGACTTTAACATCAATGGTAAAATCAATATCACAATTCAGAGGCATACCATGGAAATCATCGGGAACATATACATAAACTCACAAACAACATAAATAGAATCCAAAGAAGGAGGTGAAACAACACTAGTATCATAAATATGATCTAATAAGATAAACATACTTTCTCAACCAATCGACGAGCCTGCACATAAGAAATATTCCCCTTAGGACCTTAATGAAATATACACTTCCAAGCTTTAATTGGCACACCCAATAAAGTAAACATCACTTTCTTAGAAAATAATCTAACTGCATGATAAGGAGCAACCCAATACATACCGAAAATAATATCAAAATCAACCTTATCTAACAAAAGAAAATCTACCCAAGTCTCATACCTAAAAAAGTCATAATACAAGTTTGATACACCCGATCCACCACTAAAGAATCTTGTATAGGTGTAGATACAGGAATATGCATGGAAAGAGGCACACTAATATAATCAAAATCCAAAGCAAAATAAGTAGATACATAGGAAAAATTTGATCCAAAATCAAATAACACAAATGTAATTTTAAATCAAATAGAGATGATACCTATGATCACAACATCTGAAGCCTCTACCTCTAGTCTTCTAGTTATGGCATAGCATTGTCCACGACCACCAACTACATGAGTATCCCCATGACCACCACCACATGCTCCACTACCTCTGCCCCTCTCACCTCTAGTAGAACCTGTACTTCTCACAACAGAAATATGAGTAGCTCTAATTATATAGTGGGGATAGTCCTTGGCCAAATGGATAATACCGTCACACATAAAGCAACCTCTATGGCCTGACTTAATAGGGAAAGGTACCACCAGGCCTGGATGGACACCCTGAACTGCTTGACCTGAAGACCCACTACCCAAACTCTACAAGGCTACCGATACTAGTCTACCATGGAACCCATCAGAACCTCTGAAATTGCTACCTCAATAAGCCTACCCTCTGAACTCACCAAAATAATGCACCTTCATGAAGCCTCCCTAATATGCTCATAGTAAACCCTAAGTTATCCTAACATGAAACACTATACTCTAAAATGATGCTCTAAATACAACCATCTGAGATATAGATATGTACAGGGAAACATCCAATCCCTTTATAAATATTTGAATATTCTCAAACTCAATGGGAATGCTAGCATAAGAATATCTAAACAAGGCATGGAGAATGCTTCCTACTCTGCAACAGTTATGGATCCATACTCCAGGCTTTCAAACTTATCGCTTATTTGATCCCTCAAAGTTTAAGGCATAAACCTCTTTAAAATGGAATTATCAAAGTTATCCCAAGTCATCTTAGTATAATTAAGAGGTCTGCAACTATCCAATGACCTTCAGCAATTATTAGCAATATCTCTCAACTGATAGGTAGTATACGCAACTCAATACGACTTACCAAAATTAAAATGATACAATTTCTCTCAACAATAAATTAGGAACTCAAAGGCATCCTCATTCACAACACCACTAAATCTAGGAGGACCCAAATGAATAAATTTCTCAAAAATTTTCTAATCCTTAGAAGACATAATTGTAGTCATAACAAGAGGGGGTATAGTGAATTTTATGGGCAGAGATCCCATCTGGGGAGGTAATATAGATGAAGGCTAAACTATGGATCTCAGAATACCATACTCAGATGATGGTGCTAAAATAGGAAAAATACTCATGGTCGGAGGAGTACCAAGAATATAAACAGGTGTAATTGGATGATCCACACTTAAAACTAGTGGAATAGCCAATATAAAAAAAGGAAAACTCTCTAAATGGGTTAAAAAATACACCAAAAACCCTCCAAGACTAGGGAAAGTGAACTTTGAGGAATAGGTGTAGGACCTATACCTCCAACATGCTCAACACTAGGCTCAAGGGAGATCCCCCTAACACTAATACGTGATGAGGCAGATCCATGAGCCCATAAACTTTCTTAAGTTCATCCATGACTTGAGGCTCGCCTTCTAGTTGGAGGCTCTACATCTCTACTCTCGTAGGACCTAGTCAGCACCATCTGTGCAAAAAAGAGTGAAACATGACTTAGAACACAATGTATGAAATAAATTCACTAAATAAGGAACAAAATGAGGAAAATTTTCCTAACGACATCCTATAGCCTCTGAAAGATAGATATGATGTCTCTGTACAAATTTATGAGACTCTATTAGGCATCTAGTTCTTACCTCATTGATACAAATAAACTTGGATGCTCTAATAATAATTTACCATGACCCAAAAATAAGGGTCATAATGGTACTTGTTACAGTGAACCTTGACAAGTAAGCCTATCACACAAATTGATACAAAAGGGAAAAAAGATAGAAATAACCGCATCGTAAAGCTTCTACAATAAAACTGTACCATAAAATAATATGAAAGAAAAAACATACAACAAATGATATGAAACCAACATCCAAAACCTATTGTCAATATTGTAAAAATGTATTTAGTACAACTCAAATCCATATGTAAAACATTAGATATCCATAATAAGATAAACTCTTCCTCTGAAATTCAAGAAAAGACATAGTCTAATAAGAATAGTTGTAGAAGATATCTAAATGCCTGAAATTATCCACTACCTTGAGATCTCTAAATATCACCTTAATTAAGAAATATGGGGCACACCCAAACCTAAATCTACACCAAAAAGGTACAGTTCTAATTTATCACATATATTACAACAACACTAGAAAGGCACCACAAACATACATTATATCATAGTCTAATAGAATAAAGAAAGACAACATCTACAAGATTATATATTACAAGTAAGGAAAGATAGATCAATTAGGTAAGTGTCAAGCTAAGACAAAAATAAAATTACAGTACAAGTATAATAAAGTAAATATAATAAGAATGATGATGATGATGCATAAGCTTGTCGCACAATCTTCGTATACATCTATGGGGATAAATGCTCCCTACATAGGATGCATAGGGGGTTTTATCAACCCATACACAATCCATAAATCATATCCCCTCCACAGTACATCCCTCAGGAAGGGTTTTATAAGATTATATCTTATATCATAAAAATGTGGTGCTAGTGTTTCTCAACATTTCCATGATGGTACCATTGTTTCATGAATGAATATGAGGATGCATTGGTCATAACCAATCACAATGAGTATTTTCACTTCCAAATTCAATAAGGATTTCCACAACTAACCAATATGACAACCACATAAGCCAAATATCTACTCAACATTTCAAACTATCCATGAATTTCCACATGATTCATATGCCAGTAGAGTATGAATACATCAAAATACACAATTAGTACCACAATATGCTTTTAATCAATTAAACCCTAACTATTCTCATGTATATATGCACTCAACATCACATATGACCCCACATGGTCATACATAGAACATAATATACAAACTTCACCAATTACATAACATATCGACCCCCACATAGGAATAACACAATAAAATAGACATTTTTTTAGATTAGTACCCAGACGATTAACATACATTTTTTATCAATATTAACAACCCAACCAGTATGAAAGAAATCAAGCCATAACATACCTTGAAGGCCAAAATATTAGAGTAAAACCTTCAATCCCAAAACTTTATGCCTCCAAAATGGACCTGAAATCATCAAAAATACCAAAATATACATCTACATATAAAAAGAAGCCAATGATACCCTTATTGTCTAGTCTCAAGTTAGGGTCAAACTAGACTCCCAAAATTAGTTTTTGCAAGAAAAGGAAAAATACATAACTTTGTTTCAAAAATATGTTTCCCTATATTTTTAGGAGTCTACAACTGAACCCAAGAAAAAATGAGTAAAAAATGAGGTCCAAATCGAACAAAAACCATTTTAAAACTTTACCAAGTAAAATCTTTGAAATTAATTTATAATTGAGAATTAAAGCTCATTTGAAGATAAATTGGACGTAATTAAATATGCAAGATTAGCTGCTCACTCAAGTGGAAAAGGTGTGAAATGGGGGTTTAAATTGGTGAAATATAATTTTTATGCCTTATGAGCCAAAATCCTAAAATTTCATACTTAATCTATGTCTAAAACAAGAATGTAAGGCTATAGATAGAAGTAATTAGCCAAAATAAGTGTAATGGAGCTTACCCAAGCTTAGAAATGGAGGAAATACTAAAAACCATAAAATTCTAAGCTCCAAGCCTCAAAAATGGTGAAAAATAGCGAGATACACGGGTATATATACCCTGTACTTACGTAGGATCACAGTACGTTTCCTGGAAAAGGTATCCCAATTATGGACAAGGGACGCGATCGCGACATTTTTCCTTCTGGCCTAAATTCAATTGTAGCTCAAGGCTCTTGATCACGGGTGCACCTGTAGTAGACTTGGTATAATTCAAAGTCTTAGCGGGCCCCTCAAGATCCGGTTGAAATCTCATGAATGCAAAAAACCTATGCTACCCTATCAAATTCAACTCTATTAGATTATAAAAAAGTCATCATTTTCATAAAGTTGACCCTAGAAAATCATCACTTTCTAAATAGAGGGGTGAAATAAGATTTAAAAGCCATAAAACCTAACCAACTATTTTACCATCTTAAAATTGATATTTTGGATCTACTAGTGCAGTTCTTTCGGCCATCCGTTACATGGATCAAAAAATAATGAGTGAACTCTACTATAAGTCTCTCGAAGACTTGAGAAACCATAATATCACATAACTGGCACCAAAATGCATTAGGAACTATGCCAATCACCCCCATACCCTAAAAAATACCACAATTCAACTCTAGGGAGGGGTAAAATAGTCAAATCACACAAAAAGAAATATTTCACATATTTCATCAAAAATTTAATTCGTTACAACCCACTACCTGAACTCTGCAAGGACGCCTGCATGGGTATACCATGATATCTACTGAAACCTCTAAAATCCCTACTCAAGAAATATGACCTCTAAACTCTCTCGTACAATGCACCTTCTTAGAGCCTCCCTGAGATGCTTGAAAAGTATCCTCAGTCATCTTAGTATGATCCATAATACTCTGAAATCATACTCCATACATTACCATCTGTGATGTAGCTAGCTGCTGGAAAACATCCAACCCCTTTATGAACTTTCAAATCTTCTCATATTTAGTGGAAATTATTGAATAGGAATATCTTGATAAGGCATAAAACTGTGTCTAATACTATGCAACAATCATAGATCCATGCTCCAGCAGATCAAATTGATCGCTCATCTGATCCCTCACACTATAAGACACAAACCTCTTTCAAAAAGCCTCAACAAACTGGTCCTAAATAATTTTAAGAGAATAGAGAGGTCTGCATCCATCAAGTGACCACCACAAATATCAAGAGGTATCTCTCATCTGATAAGTAGTATATGCAACACCATGCAACTTAAGTGTAACTAATTTATATAACTTCTCACAATAGTCAATCAAGAACTCATAAGCATCCTCGACTATAGCACCACTAAACCTTGGAGGACCAAAATGAGTGAACCTTTCAAACCTTTTTTGATCCTCATAAGACATAACTGTACTCACAAAAAGAGGAGGCATAGTGAATTTGGAAGAATGAGATCTCACTTGAGGAAGCAACTTAGATGAAGACTGAACTACCTACCTCAAAATACCATACTCAGATGCAGTAGAAAAGAGAGAGACAAAACTCAAGGTCTATAGAGTACCAAAAGCAGAAGCAGGTACTACTTTAGGGTTCCTACTAAAATCTGGGGGAATAACATAACTCTAGCAAAGACAAAGGTACAATACTCAAAACTAGAGGAACACTAGGAGAAATCTCTAAATAAGTCAACAAGTAAATCAATAACCCCTTTAAGACTAGGGTAAAAGAAATCGATGAGATTGGAGTAGGACCCATATTTCCAGCATGCTCAACTCGAGGCCTAGGGGAGATTTCCCTAGCACTACTCCTAGATGGATCAGATCCTCATGCTCGTCTACAACCTAGAGCCCATCCATAACTCTTAATCTTTACTTGGATAAAGGCTTCACATCCCTATCCTTACGAGATCTAGCCATCACCATCTACTCAGAAAAGAGTAAAGTAAGACTTAGAACACAAGATATGAAACAAATTTGCATAATAAGGAACATAATAATAGAAATTTACTAAAGAAATCTTACAAGCTCTTGAAGATACATACGGACATATATGTATCTATCTACAAAACTCTATTAGATATCCCATTCTTACACTATTGAGACCTATGAACCTGACTCAGATGTAAATATGTCATGACCTAAAAACTAAGGGTCATAATTGCACTTGTCATTGTGAGCCTTGGCAAGTAAGCTAATTACCCAAATTGATATAGAATGAGAAATTAATACCAAAACAAAGGAAAGACCTCTAGAGTGATGTTGAACCACATTTATGCATAGTAAAAGAGAAAATATAATCAAGATACCAACCAAATCCCAAAACAAAGTATCATAGTGTAAGAACATAACTAGTACAACTCAAGATCAAAATACATAAATTACCAAAATAGAATAACTTTGCCTCTAAATAAAAATTAAAAAAGTCTAAATAAGGAAAGACATTAGTTAACTTCGACGGCCTAAAATCAACCACTGCCTCAAAAAGCTCTAAATGGTTCCCAAATTAACCACTGTGAGGCATACTTAAACCTAGTTCTTGTACTAAGTATATATCATAGGACGATTAAGCAAAGTAGAAAATAAAGCTTACAAAATACACACTAATAGCATATCATTTATAATCAAAAAATTTCCCAAACGATAACCCACACTATCTTCATTAATAGTTCTATAATAATCATATGCACCATAGCAATACGAAGATAGGTATAAGTGAACAAATATCACATGTATGAATACGAAGAAAGAAATAAACATAGGCAGGTATCACATCAAGTAAAATAATACATCATAGAAATGTACAATGTAAATAAAAATGTAATGGAAGTGATGATGATAATTATAATGATGATGATAATAATAATGATGATGCATAAGGTTGTCACACAACCTCTGTATAAATATATAGAGCTAAAACTTCCTGATGTAGGACCCATAGGGGGTTCGTCAACCCATCTACAACATGCGTTAATACATTGAATGTACCGGTATGCTAGATGAGGTAAGGCAAAATGCAAGGGCTTATACAGGAACTATACTAACTGAATGACCTGAGAATACTAGATGAGGATACATGCATGAATGCATAAGTCTAACTGAAATTATAGTAACACTGAATACTAAATTCTAAATACTAATTTTTTAATACTAACTCACTGACGACTGGGTCTGCTAATACTGATGTCTGAGTTCGCTAACTTTGGGATACTGAATAACTGCATCTATTGAGACTGACATCTAAACTTACTGATATTGATTAGTTGTATCTGATATCAAGTCTATTTAATGGGTGGCCTTTGAGATTACTGGTAACAATTTTTGACACTTGATAAACTAAATCTAAGATCAAGCCTATATAACGGGTGATCTCTGAGTTTACTTATAGTGAATATGTTTGTATGAATTTGAGATCAAGCCTATATAACGGGTGATCTCTAAGCTTACTGATAGTGAATATATTTTTATGAATCTGAGATCAAGCCTATATAACAGGTGATCTTTAAGAGGTAGTCAAGCCTATATAACAGGTGATCTCTGAGAGGTAGTCAAGCCTAGTATAACGGGTGACTTCTCAACTGAGTTCTGTTACTGAGACTGAATTTGAAACTAAGATTGTGGGAAGTATTTATTTAACCGACATACCCCTTTTAGATTCTTCGAGGTCAAACCTATAACCCCAATTAGAAGGGTGTCAATACAATGCCAGAGGTAAAGACACATCTATCTGAACCCCAATGCCATGCCTAATGTAATGAGTGACACCTAGTTGGATCTAAGTCAAATATGATGGGTGACTTCAGGGAGGTATCCAAGCCTAATATGATAGGTGACTCCTCATTCTGCACTAGCTATGCAATTCTGGAGGTATAGGGATTTCTACTAAAGACACTGAATTGATTCTTAACTAGACTTAGACTGAGCTAAATCTATTAATGTTCTTATTTCCTGACAAATCTGACTAAGTTCACTTGGTTCCATTATCTGACGAAATACTTATGAATTCTACTATCTGTCTAAATAGCACTGAGTTCTATAACCTACTAAGCTTTACTAAAATCTAGACTAATTACTGAATACTACTGAGGTATCAACAAGATACTGAGCTTGATTAGATTGAATACTGAGATTACTGAGTTTTCTTAATGTTCTATCACTGACTGAGTTCCATTGATCATAGCACAACTGAGACTATCTTGAGACTGACTTGGCTCTAGGCACACAACTAATTTTTTGTGTACAAGTACCCCCAGGACTTGATAGAATGAAAGTAATAAGACATGAATTCTTGAATTCATAACCAATATCAGCATCATATCAATATATTCACCAGACACTCAAAAGAAATCTCTTCAAGCACTTAAAAAAATATAAATGTATTTACGTAGAGAATTCACACTAATATATCATAAATCATCCAACAAGATCTTGCTTTAGACACATAACTTTCATTCAAGTGTACATATTTGAGGATTTCATGTTAACATGCCACAATTCATTCTCTAAAGATTTTCAACAAACACTTGGAATACATGGCTTATACCAAATTGGGGGGTTTCTACTCAACATGCTATAATAGCCCTATTTCTCTCACACAAGAATTTTATCAAACATAAAGGAGGCACACTTTGATCATACAATGTTCAAGACCGCAAATTAATATGATTACATAATTTAACATGCTTCTTCAAGGCCTTTTATCATGCATATCACATAATCACACATACTAAGGTCAAAGCTTAAATCTTTATAATCGAATCATGAATCAAAACATATCAACAACATGAACTTCAACTTATATTCACATAAATTATGGGAACTCATAAAATATAATTCTTTGAAACTTTAATGAGGATTCTTGAACTTTCTGGGTGGAAGGAACCCAAGAATCAACATCAAACATACCTTGTAATATGACTCTTGAACTTTTAACGGAGAAACCTTGATGATTTGGGTCTTGAATTATGAACCCTAATAGTTGTTCTTGAAGAAAATTGAGAGAAACTAACAATATTTGGGTGAATTGAGGCTTAATCCCGTAATAGAGAAGCTTATATAGGGGTAGGATTTGACTGAATTGCCCTTGAAAACACAGACTTGGAACTGCTGAATTTTGGCCCAAGGCTACAGCCAGGGCGGCACCTTACTTAGTCCCTGGGAGAGACCAGGGCGGCGCCTTGGGTTTTACAGGGGAGAACCAGGGCGATGCCTTGGTTCCAATGGTGCTGCAAGCTGCGGGGCGCTCAACAATCGCCTTCAGCTACTACTTCTGAAATCCAAACACCCCCTTATAGTATCCAAAAAAATTCAAAACTTACCCATAATGTACTTAGAGCTTTCCCCATAGCAACACAACAAGAAAATCAAGAATCGAAGGTCAGGAAGTTCATGAAATAATTCTTTAAAGTTTCGCAAGTTTATGGAATGGAAAAACTTTCAACACTTAGCCAAACTTTTGAGTGCTAAACTTTTCCTGGCATACTTTAAATGCTCCTACGACTAGGAAAATTTATGATGTCTTACATTATCTCTCCCTTGAGAATATTCATCCTTGAATATCGCTTGTTAGGCTGAGAGTACTGATTGACTGAACTTACTTAAGGGACGAGAACATCTGAAACATATTTATACAATGGGAACTACTAATATACTGAATCTTGAACTGGATTTGCATAGCTGAAGCATATAATACCCGGCTAAAACTATAAGTTGAATACTCATAATGAACATGCATATCTGATACATAGATACTTGATTGAGTTACTCTCATAAATGCATGACTAAACACACTGATGAACTAAACTTTTACTACTAAGCATGCATATCTAATGCATGAGTATCTGACTAAACTGACTCTTGAAAGCATGACTGATTATGCAATATGAACTGATGCAAAGCTTGCAATGAGAATATGAGCTTGAAACTAAGTGGATTTAACGAATTGATAATTTTTGGGAGTCATGGAGTATTTACCCTTGGAACACTATGTCCCACTAATCACACTTACCTCACTGAATTACTTGAGAAAGAGTGAGGCAAAGCACAAGGCATCTATGAATTGGGTCATATGTATGATGCATGAACTGACTGATACTAAAAACTACTAGAATACTCTATCTTGGAATAATTTACTATCTGAAACTTCTGATAGCATGATTTGATGAAAGGATGAGGAAATAAATTATGTGAATCTGACTGTCTGACTACTAAACTGAATGCTTGCTCTATGAACTAACTCATGCTAAAAACTTAAAGATGCAAGGGATATAACAAACCATATCATAGATATAAAAGACTCATAACATACCCGAACCTATGTCAGGGAAACTTTTTGAATCATGGCAAGTCTGAAGTGAGTAGAGTCTATTCTAAAGCTGACCACTGGTGGTACTACGAGTGGTGCCCTGATGACGTGAATCTCTACATTTCCAAGCCAACACTCTATACTCCCACATTCTGTGACCTAGCTTAGCGCATCAAAAATATACCCAAATATTATCTATGCATAAACCTAGATGGTTCTTGCCATACTCTACACAAAGAGGATAGGTGCACTCACTTCTAACACTACTCTAGGATTTAGAGCCTGAAGCCTCATCATGACTGAAATCTCTGAAGTTTAGTGTGTGAACATTAGCTAAAGATGGAGCTGAGACTGAAGTCTTCTAACTATGGTGAGAACGATTACCACCCAGTGACCTAGCCTGAGAAAAGTTGTAACTACCTATTCCAAACCTCTTATTAGATCTCTCTCTCCTTAGATTTATCTATAAATATCTACTAAGCATGAATAATTAACCTAGAAAGATCCAAGTCTCTATTTAGCATAGTGGTTCTACAGTCCTTCACCACCAACCCAGATACACCAGTCATAAACTTACTTATACTCGCTCTAGGGTTAGCTATTAAGTCAGGAGCATACTTAGATAATTGTTTGAACGTAAGACAATACTCCTTAACTTTTATGGAGCCTTGTCTTAGGTTTATAAACTCTTCTGCCTTATCTTCTCTCATCTCTAATGGGAAAAACTTATCTAAGAAGGCATCATAAAATATCTGCCAAGTCATAGGAGCTGTATCCTCCCCTCTACTCTTCTTCCACATTACTTTCCAATTATGAGCAATGTCCTTCAGCCTATAGGATGCTAACTCCACACTCTCCTCCTCAGAAATATACATGATTAGGTGATCTTCTTCGCCTTCTCTAAATAAAGATGTGGGTCCTCACCTGCTACTGACCCAAAGAATTCTGCTAGGTTTATTCTCATGAAATTTTTTATCCTGGCTGTGGCTTAATCCCCATCTTGCTGATGTGGGGCTGTAGCCTGATGATTTCCCTAAACATTAGTGGTCACATCTTGGGCTAGAGCCATAAAAGCTACCCGAAACTCTGCATATGACACATTCTCATTCAGAGGATCTACAGGCTGAGGTGGCTGATTGTCATTCTTACGGGTTATCTCTGCGAGGAGGCATTTTTTGCAAATGGAAAAGGAACAAGGATTAGACTGAGAGTTCAACTTGAGCTCTTGCTTATTGGCACGACATAAATACTGAAAAAAGGGAGACTATTCCTAAAAATATCTTATAGCTTTATGTGCATAAATGTGGCACGCAACACTCCCATGCACACGACTTTACCAGATATGTCTTTCAGACTTACTTAAATTCAATTAAAGCTTAGGCTCTGATACTAAGTTTGTAACACCCTAATTTTCTATAACCAGAATACCACACAATTCTTATGATCCCAAAGGACCACAATCTAACCCTCTACTAATATTTGTACCTGAGTACTACATAATATATATAATAAATGTGGAAAACTGATGGAAACTTGCTATAAGGTTCAAAACATCTAAAATACTTAAAGTAGAAAAGTGAATATTGATATATCTATCCGAAAAGACTCTAAACAGTCTGAACTATAGAGTTGATAGGACATATCCCCAACTAAATCCTCCTACTGAAAATAAACTGAATCTAATATAATATTGAAATAAGAAGCATCCTTGAATAATGAGGACTCACTGCTACGTTTACTGTTGCTAACTGAGTCTGGACTACTATGGTGGCTCTAGATCTGGCACTTCGGAAACTATGGTATAAGACACCAAAGCACAAGAAAAAAGTATACGCCAATACTTTGAATGTAGTACTATCCTAAATGAGGTAAGGCCAAATGCAACGGCTTCAGCATGAACTATACTGACTGAATAACATGAGAATACTAGATGAGAATACATGCATGAATCCATAAGTATAACTGAAATCGTAGTAACACTGAATACTAAATTCTAAATACTAATTTCTAAATATTGACTCACTCACGACTGGGTCTGCTAATACAAATATGTGAGTTTGCTAACTCTAGAATACTTAATAACTGCGTCTATTGAGACTGATATCTAAACTTACTGATATTGATTGGTTGTATCTAAGATTAAGTCTATATAATGGGTGACCTCTGAGATTATTGGTAATGATTTCTAACTCTTGATAAACTAAATCTAAGATCAAGCTTATATGATGGGTGATCTCTGAGCTTACTGATAGTGAATATGTTTGTCTGAATCTGAGATTAAGCCTATATAACGGGTCATCTCTGAGCTTAATGATAGTAAATATATTTGTCTAAATCTGAGATGAATCCTATATAATGGGTGATCTTTGAGAGGTATTCATGTCTAATATAACAGGTGACTCCTCAACTGTGTTCTATTATTGAGACTTAATCTGAAACTGAGACTATGGAAATTATTCATCTAACCGACATGCCCCATTTAGCTTCTTTGGGGTCCAAACTGTAACCCTGATTGGAAGGGTGTCAATGTAGTGCCACAGGTAAAGACACTTCTATCTAAATCCAGAATGTCATGCCCAATGTAACAGGTGACACCTAGTTGGAGCCAAGCCTAATATGATGGGTGACTATATCGAGGTAGCTAAGACTAATACGATGGGTGACTCATCATCCTGTGCTGGATACACAGTTCTGGAGGTATAAGGATTACTACTAATGACTTTGCCTAAATAATGGATAAGCTGCCATCACTTTCCTTGTTCGGTGCTGAATCGTGCTCCCAACTAAATGACACTGAACTGATTCTCAACTAAACTTAGACGAAGTTAAATTTGTTAATGTTCTTATTTCTTGACTGATCTGACTGAGTTCACTTGGTTCCGTTATCTGACGGAATACTTTTGAATTCTACTATCTGTCTGAATGGGACTGGGTTGTATAACCTACTAAGATTTACAAAAATCAAGACTGATTATTGAATACTACTGAGGTCTGAACTAGATACTGAGCTTGATTAGATTGAATACTGAGATTACTAAGTTTTCATAATGTTCTGTCACCAACTGAGTTCTATTGATCATAGAACAACTGAGACTATCTTGAGAATAAATCGACTCTAGGCACATGTGAATATATTTTTTGGATACAAGTACCCCCCAGAACTCGATAGAAAGAAACTGACAAGACATGACTTCTTGAATTCATGACCAACATCAACATCATAGCAATAGATTCACCATACATTCAAAAGACATCTCTTCAAGCACTTAAAAAAATGAAAATTTATTTATGTAGAGAATGCACACCAACATATCATAAATCATTCCACAAAATCTTGACACATAACTTGAATTCAAGTGTACATATTTGAGGATTTTATGTTAACTTTCCACAATTCATTCTCTAAAGTTTTTCAACAAATACTTGGCATGCATGGCTTATACTGAATTGGGGGTTTCTAGTGAACATTCTATAATAGCCCTATTTCCCTCACACAAGAATTTTATCAAACATGTAGGAGGCACACTTTGATCATGCAACATTCAAGACCCCAAATTAATATGATTACATAATTCAACATGCTTCTTGATGGGCTTTTATAATGAAAATCACATAATCACACATACTAAGGTCAAAGCTCAAATCTTTATAATCAAATCATGAATCAAAATATATCAACAATATGAACTTCAACTTATATTCACATAAATCATGGGAACTCATAAAATATAATTCTTTGAAACTTTAAAGAGAATTCTTGAACTTCTTGGGTGGAAGGAACCCAAGAATAAACATCAAACATACCTTGCTAAATGATTCTTGAACTTTTAATGGAGAAACCTTGATATTTGGGTCTTGAAATATGAACCATAATAGTTGTTCTCGAAGAAAATAGAGAGAAACTAACAATATTTGGGTGAATTGAGACTTAATCCCGTGTTAGAGAAGCTTATATAGGGGTGGGATTTGACCGAATTGCC
Organism: Capsicum annuum; assembly: GCF_002878395.1. Classification (NCBI taxonomy): domain Eukaryota; kingdom Viridiplantae; phylum Streptophyta; class Magnoliopsida; order Solanales; family Solanaceae; genus Capsicum; species Capsicum annuum. Next base: position 218,144 of record NW_025859354.1, read on the forward strand.
TTTGAAAACACGGACTTGGAACTGCTGAATTTTGGCCCAAAGCTACAGCCTGGGCGGCGCCTTTCTTAGTCCTTGGGAGAGACCAGGGTGGTGCCATGGCTTGAGCAGGGGAGAACCAGGGTGGCGCCTTGATTCCAGCAGTGCTGAGAGCAGGGCGGCGCCCTACAATCACCCTGAGCTACTATTTATAAAATCCAAACACCCTCTTATGCTATCAATGTGCCAACACGTTAAGTAGCACGTCGCCTCATGATGTCCAAATGTAAAAGCTACCGACACGGGGCTTGTCCAATTTTGAGTCAAATTGCTATGCACATGGTTTAAAGAGGAGCTAGGAAATATTTTTATTCAGAATAACAATTTCCTCCTGTATAGGATAGGTTTATTTTATTATTTATGAAGTGGGGGACAGCTGGTTAGAAAATGAAAAAGTTTTGTCAACTTTGGACAATTTTAAAAAGGTGGGACACGTACAAAAATAGTACAGGGCTAGGACAACTAGTACATTGTTTTGGAGAAAATACCGAGGAGCTGCTACACGGTTTATTAAGTTTTAATTTTATTTTTATTTTTTAATTTTTTCATATCATGTATTTAATTTTTCGAATCATGATTATGAATATTAATGACTAAAAACTTACTTTCCGAGGTTAAGGTCAAGAACATAATTACTATTATAGTGGATTAATTTTATTAATTTTGCTTATCATATTTGGTTGTTTGTTTATTCTTATTTTAACTATTTTATGGATTGACCACCCATAAAATACATATATTGTCAACCTTTTGATCTCGGAATAAGGAATAGGGAGATAGAACATGGGAATAAACAAAGTTTGGGTTTTTATTCTCTTATAAAATAAAAAATTTAACTTAGCATTAGGACAGGGATGTACTTAGATGCCTTACTTGATTCAAGCGTAGGATGATAGCTTTCATTACCTTAATTGGATTATTACATCCCCGCTCAATGATGTAGTTGTAATGTCCAAATTAGGTAAAAATTAGAGGTTTGGAAACCATGATCATGCAATCATCCTTACGAATCAACAACCAAGATAAGCAAATTAGTGAATCAAATTCAATAACATAGTGTGATTGTTCGGAGTGCTTTAACCCTGGTCTTTTCTCCATTGATTGTATCAAGAATTTATTTTTCCGCATAATTTATTTTATTTTAATATACAAAATAATTCAAAATTCTCTTTTTGGTTACTTTTGCACTATATTAATCTAGACGGTGAACTAAAATTAAATCATTGTTAAATCAAGCCTTTATGGGATCGATATTCAGCTTTCTTGAAGGCCACTATAATACTTGGTAGACCACGTACACTTTTGTGTGTGCTTGGGCGCTGTTAAATTTTTGGCATCGTTACCGGGACTTGGTATTTAGCAATTATTTATTTTAGTTTTACTTTTAGATTTATTTGGTACTTTTATGATTGGTCTTTGTTCCATTTTTGTAGGAAACAGGTTTTCAAAGTAGAAATCTTGCAAGTGATCACAACTTAGTTGAACCATGCTCTGAACCTGAGCAACTTTACCATCAACGCCAGAGAGAAACAATCCTTCTCCCTAGAATTCCGCAATTCCATGAAGACCAAGAGAATTCTTTTCCTATGGTTGAACAACAAGCAGCTGGTAGAAAGGTTAGGGAAGTGGCAGTCCCACTTCCAAAGAACTGAACTTCCCTAATTCAAAGACCGATAGTTGGGGGGAATTTTGAGATGAAATACAATATAGTGCAACTTTTTATTAGCGGTGGATAGTTTCAGAGCTTTCATATGCAGATCCACAAGTCCACTTCGAGACCTTCATTGAGCTTACAGATACATTCACTGCAATTGGGGTGACTCCAGATTATGTGAGGCTGACACTGTTTCCCTATTTACTTTTTGGGGAAGCTAAAAGGTGGTTGAATGTAGAGCCGGCCAGTTCAATCAAAACATGAGACGACTTAGCCAGAAGGTTTCTAATCAGAATCTTTCCATCTGGCAAGACTGCGAGACTTCATAGTGAGATAGTGAGCTTTAAATAAAAGCGTGATGAAAATCTTTAACATGTTTGGAAATGCTTCAAGGCCATTCTTCGGGATTTTCCACACAACCAACAGTCGAGTGAGGAACTTGCTCACACTCTTGTAGAAACTCTTGATCACAATACAAAGATTTTCCTAGATTTAGCCCCAGGTGGTCAAGCATTGGAGCTAACTTATGATGAGATGTACACACTACTAAACTGCATAGCACAAGGAAATCTAGAGTGACATTCAGATTCTAGAAGTGCCACAAAAAGAATTGCGGAAGTATTAGAGGTAGACCAATTTACATCTCTATCAGCACAGGTTTTTGCCTTATAAAATTACATCAACAAAATATTTAACACCATGATATTAGGAGCAGCACAACCTGTAACCACATTCAATGCCATCCAACAATCTGTAGGATAGTGTGAGGTATGCGGAAATAACATCCATTTAGTGGCCATGTGTGCTTTAAATCCAAAATCTATGATGTATGTAGGCAATGCTCAAAGGCCAAATTATGGTTATTCCTACAACATAAAATGATAGACTCAGCCTTGGAACGCGCAATAACAAAAAACCCCATAGCCATAGGCCTAATCAACTCAAACAATTAGCAATATGTAATAGATGTTAAAGCAACTCATAGCTGGTCAAACATAATTGGTTGTGGATCTGAACTGTTAAAGGACAGAATTATAGAATCAGAAAGCAGCCAAAAGAAGTTTAGAGTTGCAGGTTGGGCAATTATCATAGGTACTAAAAACAAAATCACAAGGTGTTTTGCCAACTGATACCAAAAATCCTAAGCAAGTCATGACAATTACTTTGCGGAGTGGTAAAGCGCTTCAAGAAGAACCTCCAATGGCAACAAAAGAGGTAGATGTTGATATGGCGACCCAAAAGGTGGATGAAAAAGTTGCAAAAAATTTAAGGAAGTTTGAGTACTTGAATTAAAAAGTTGTTGAACCAGTGAAGAAGTGGCTACCACTACCCTTTCCTCAAAAAAAAAATAAAAGCAAATGAGGATGCATTGTTTAAAAAGTTCTTTAACACATTCCAAGAACTTCATATTAACTTACCATTTCTAGATGTTCCTTGGAGTAATCCTAAGTATGCAAAGTACTTGAGGGATGTTTTGGTAAAGAAGGTGAAATTGCAAAATTTGGGAGCAATAACACTCACTGAAGAGTTTAGCACTGTGATGACACTAAAATCCCCAATAAATTGAAGGATCAAGTAAAGTTTGCTATTCCTAAATAGATTGGGGGAAAAAAGTACATACATGAGTAACTTAGGGAAAAGCATAAATTTAATGCCCCTATCATTGTTTAGAAAATTGAGCTTGGGAGAGCCTAAAGCTAAATGAGTGGTGATGCAGCTAGCAGACGAGCACATGGCATATCTAAAAAGAATAATTAAGGATGTCCACATAAAGGTTGGTAAATTCATTATTCCTACTGACTTTTTGGTTCTTGATTTTCTGGCAGATGAACAAGTACTAATTTTTTGGGTCGCCCATTCTTAGCCACCGAAGAGGATTTGATTGATATCATAGAAGGCACACTCAAGATGAGGGTAGATAATGAAAATGTGGTATTTGATATTTACAAGGCCCCCATTAAAAATCCCTTATATAAAAATTTATGCATGATCAATGTGTTAGAAAGGGATCAGTATAGGGTTCCTAAGCCACAAAATATCTCTTTTGACGGCCTGATTGAGTGGCCTAATATGAAACCACCGATTCCCAAGATGTTAAAAGGTAAAAGAGGTCTCAGATGAATGAAAAAATATCTCCCAAAAGGGAGTAAAAAAATGAAGGAATATGGTTGAGTTGATGAGGGTCATGCCGCAATACTAAATTAGGCGTTGCTTGGGAGGCAACCCAAGTTAAAATAGGTATGTTTTCTTTTCAGTTTTTAGGTTTTACTTCACATAATTTTGTTTTTGGTCGAGTCAAAATTTGATAGGAAGTCTGAGTACCATCAACTTGAGCTTGAAGAATGGTAAAAATTAAGTGTGGGGTCTCATGGATTTTCTTTATGTAAAGATGCTACTAGCTAGGCCTAAAGCTCTCAGGGAGTATTTCTATCTTTTACTTTAAAAGCTCACTTTGGGGACAAAGTAGATTTATTAAATCTGGGGTGGGAAAATTCACAATTTTTGGCTCAATTTATTTTTTTAATAGGTTAGAAATAAGTGAGATATTCTTGTTGGTGCTATTTTTTTTATTAGATAATGCAAGTGATTTGTTGGTAAAAGAATGTTGATGGTGTGAATTAGTACTTTTGAGACTCTTAGGTTCATTTTTGTGACTCTTGTACTTGTTGGCTTAATTTTGAATTTATGCTTTTGTTTGGTTGGAAGTCTATAATGATCCTATTGAGTTGAGCACGTGCCATGTGAGTGTGGGATTTTTATTATTCCTTGTTGTATATGATATCTCGAACTTGTTCGGTGTGTGTGTGAAGCAAAATAAAGAATGTGTGCTTAGGAGATGATATAAGCATTTCTTTGATAGCCTTATTTTATACCTTCTTTTTACCTACCCTTGTGCAAAATTCTAGTTAACCCCCATTAAGGCTTTAGCTTTTTCTTTGGTAGCCTTATAAGTAGCCTAATCCCTTCTTTGGTAGATCATAATTTCATCCAAAAAGATCCCAAGTGCTTTAATTAGTAAAAAAAATTATTAGAAAGGAGTTTGAGAAATTGAAGAAGAAAAAGGTGAAATTGATTCCTAATGTAATAGTTATTGGTGTATAATTGATATGTTGTGGATGGTTGGGATGTAATTATGCTAGAAATATTGCCATGATTGTGAAAAAAGAGAAAAATTGATTCTTCTGGTAGTAAACTATGCGTCCACCAAGTTTTTGTGAAAATTCTTAAAAGAGATGGGGTAACAATAAAAGAATGGGGTAGACAAAAATGATTTAATTTAGTTGTTGGATATTGATTTTAATTGTTTAATGTAATGTATTAAAGCACTTAGAGAGGTTAGTCACTATTCTTAATTAGTTTCTACCCGTCCCTTAGCTCACTTTACAACGCAAAAAATTCCTAATTGATCCTAAGTTTTACATTCAACTATTAGTGGAGCATTACACCAAGGGTAAACCAATGGTTCATTGTATGTAACTTGTGATTTCTTTGTAAGAGCGAGCGTAATTTTATTCTTGCGCCCACTATATTATAAATAGCATTATTCTGAGTGACTATGGGTAACTCTCTTGTTGTGAGGGCACGTGTTTGATTAATGTGGGTGGTTTATATGATGTTCTTGATTAAGAATTATGAATGAGTTTGCCACTTAGGTGAGTCAATTCTTGAGGCTAGGATCTTTTAGAGTAGTGTTTATGAGCTTTCAATTCTAAATAACATACTTTGTGTAGAAACATGCATTTCATGTAATCATTGTAGTACTATCTTGAATGTCTTTATTTTAGTAGAAGTGTAGTGTCACCTCATATTTTTATATTTAGAGTAAAGAGTTGTTCGAGGACGAATAAGAATTTAAGTGTGGGGTGATGATCCGAGGTTATTTTAGACACTTTTGTATCATTATTCTAGCTTATTTTGCCTTTTGAGAAAAATTTGGGTGATTTACATGTTAATATTGATATAATTAAGTAGTTAAGTGTTTAAGTGCATGATTACAATGTCCAAAGTATTTTCAAACATGTTTGTGCTTAATTGAGTAAATTAGAGTTCAACCAAGAAAACATGTTTTACTAGTTTGAGCTAGGTGTGTGTCTAGTTGATCTCGCTGGATTTTAATGTCTTTAATTTATTCCAAATATTTTGAGGGCGTAATTATGAGTGGAATAACTTGTTTGTAATGTGTAAAGTTTAATTTGACTAAGTCAAGAGTTGAAATAATAAGTGGAAGATCATTAAGAATTAGCCTTAGCTTTTGTTTTGACTTATTGTTGGGAATATTGTGTTGTTTTTATATTTAATTTTGGGCGTATGATATTGTAGGAGACTTTGTGAGATGAATACGGTGATATATTAATGATTTAAAGACCGAAAATTCATTGGAAGTACACTATAAAATAGCATGGGCAAAGGATACGACGTTACACACTTAGCTAAATTTTTGAACGTAAATTCAAGTGAAACGACGCGAAGTCAACGCGTCGCATCGACGTGCCAACATGTTAACTGACGCATTACGTCGTGATGTCCAAATTAAAAGTTGCCAATACGAGCGTTGTCCGATTTTGAGTCAGATTATTGTGTACGTGGTTTAAGGGGGAGCTGGGGAATCTTTTTATTCACATTAACATTTTCCTAATCCTATATAGGATAGATTTATTTCATTATTTATGAAGGGGGGTATAGCTTGTCAGGAAAGGAAAAAGTTTTGTCAACTTTGTATAATTTTAAAAAGGTCGGGCACGTACAAAAATAGTACACGACTGGGGTGACTAATACACTGTTTTGGAGAAAATACGGACGAGCTGCTATACGGTTTATTAGGGTTTAATTTTATTTTTAGTCTTTAATTTTTTCATATCCTGTATTCAATTATTTGGATCATGATTATGAATATTAGTGATTGAAAATTCACTTCCAGGGTTAAAGCCAAGAACATGATTACTATTGTTGTGGATTAATTTTTTTAATGTTTCTTATCATATTTGGGTGTTTTTTTATTCTTGTTTTATCTATTTTATGGATTGATCACCCATAAAATACATATATTGTTAACCTTTTGATCTCGAAAGAGGGAATATGGAGATAGAACATGGGAATAAACAAAGTATGAATTTTTATTCTTTTATAAAATAAAGAATTAAACTTAGCATCTAGGATAGGGATGTACTTAGATGCCTTACTTGATTCATACGTAGGATGAGAGCTTTAATTCACTTAATTTGATTATTGCATCCCCACTTAACGATATAGTTGTAATGTTCAGATTAGGTAAGCGATTAGAGATTGGGAAACCATGATCATGCAATTAACCCTACGAATCAACAACTAATATAAGCAAATTAGGAAATTAAATTCAATAACATAGTATGATTGTTCGGAGTGCTTTAACCCTGACTTTTTTTCATTGATTATTTCAAGAATTTATTTTTTTGCATAATTTATTTTATTTAATGTATAAAGTAATTCAAAATTCTCTTTTAGGTTACTTTTTCACTAAACTAATCTATATGGTGAACTAAAATTAAATCGTTGTTAAATCAAGTCTCCGTGGGATCTATATTCGGCTCTTCTTGAAGGCCACTATATTACTTGGTAGACCACGTACACTTGCGTGTACGCTTGGGTGCTATCAGTAAACTATAGGTCTCACTCTAAGGCTAGTGTTGCCTATCTAAAGCCATAAAGTGACAGACATTTCTAGTGTTGCGACAATTCTAGGGCACAGGATGCCTAATCTCATGCTAGTAGGGATCGATCAACTTTGTCATATCCTTTTTGTAGATTTTATGGTTTATTGCATTTGGGTTTCTATGATAAGGAAAGAGAGAGGTTCTTAAACTCTAGTCAAATAGGGTATATTCTTAGAAATTATCCTATTTATATGGTTTCTTCTAGGTCAAACACGTTTCTTGTTGCCTCTTTAGTAACTCTGACACTATAGAGTGCTCCATCTAGCTTTGGTACTGGTTGGAACCAACGTATTCTCTGACTACTCATCAAGAGTCCGAGTTATCGACTTATGTCGTTACTGGCATGTTGAAACTCTTTTCTCGTGATATGTGCTATCTACTTAATCTGGGGTCCACTCTTTCGTATGTGACCCCATTTGTGGCTGTGCATTTTATTTGTTTTCCCAAATGTATTTCAGCCCCTTTTTTTATTTCTATGTAGATGGGTGACTCTATGGTTGCTAGAAGAGTCTATAGGGGTTTTGTGGTATTTTGGGCGGTCGGGAGACTTTAGTTTGATTTGAATTATATATGGTTGATTTCGATGTCGTATTAGGTATAAATTTTTTGCACTCATGCTATTCTTCTCTTGACTTTTAAACCCATAAGGTTATCTTTAAAATCCCTAATGAACCAATTATTGAGTTGGAAAGTGGTTCTATGGTACCCAAGGAAAGGTTCAAATCATATGTTAGAGTCCAGAGTTAATCTCCATGGAGTGTCTCTATAATTTGCTCCGGGTTAAAGATTCTAACTCAGAGAGTCCTTCATTTCATTCCATCCTGGTAGTGAATGAATTTCCTAAGGTTTGCCTAGATAACCTTTCTGATGTCCCTCCTGATAGGGAAATTGATTTTAGGACTGATTTTTTTCTTGACACACATCCTATTTGTATTCCCCCATATAGAATAGCTCCATTGAGTTATATAAGCTTAAAGAGAAACTAAAAAATATTTTAGACAAGGGTTTCATCTATCCTAGCATATCTTCATAAGGTGCACCGATATTATTCATGCATAAGAAGGAAGTTCCCTTAGGATGTCTGTTGATTACTAGCAGTTAAATACGGTGATAGTAAAGAATAAGTACTTTCTACTATGGATAAATAATTGCTTTGATAAGATTCGGGATGCTAAGATTTTCTCCAAGATTGATCTTCGATTGAGGTATCATCAGTTAAATCTTAGGGAGGTGGATATTTACAAGACTGCCTTTCATACCCGATATAGGAATTTTGAGTTCATAGTCATGCCTTTTGGGTTGACTAATTCCCCGATGACATTCATGGACTTGATGAATAGGGCCTTCCATAAGTTTATGGATTTATTCGTTATCCAATTCATAGATAATATTATAGTGTAGTCTAAGAGTAAGGTGGATCATGTCGATCTTCTTTGCTTTGTAATATAGACCCTGAAAGATCAACAATTATATGTCATATTTTCAAAATATGAATTTTGGTTGGATGCTATCACTTTTTTGGGTCATGTCATTTCTAGTGAAGGGATCATGGTGGATCCATAGAAAGTCAGAGTAGTTAAGAAGTGTCCTAGACCTATGACTCTAATTGATATTCGGAGATTCTTAGGTTAGGCAGTTATTATAGGAGCTTTGTTGAAATTTTCTCTTATATAGATGCCCCTTTGACCTTGTTGACTCAAAAAAAGGTAAATTTCTTGTGGTATGATTCTCGTGAGGGTAGTTTTGAGAAGCTGAAGAATAAGCTGACTTCATCTCTAGTTTTGACCTTTCCTGAAGGCACTGCTCGTTTTGTGGTTTATGGCAATGCATTCCTTATGGGTATTAGTGGCATTTTGATGCACCATGGCAAGGTGATAGCTTATGCCTCTAGACATTTAAAGGTGTATGACATGAATTATCCGATTCATGACTTTGAGTTATTGGTTGTGGTGTTCGAATTGAAAATTTGGCATCACTATTTGTAGGGAGTGCATGTGGATATCTTTTCTGATCATAAGATCCTATAATATATGTTCACTAAAAAATATATTAATCTTACGAAAGTAGATGGCTTGAGCTACTCAAGGACTATGACACGACACTTCACTACCATCTAACATAGTTACTGATGCTCTTAGTGGGTTATTCATGAGAAGTCTAACTCATATGAATGAGATAAAGTGAGATTTGGCATAAGATATTCATCGTTTTGCTAACCTTGGAGTTCATCTCTTAGACTCTAAGGATGTAAGCGTATTTGTGTAGAAAGTGGAGTAGTTATCTCTTGGTACTGAAATAAAGCAGAAACAGGTATTGGATCTTATCTTATCAGGATTACGAGTAATGTAGGTAGGAAAGAAAAGATTGCCTTTGACATTAGTGGTGATGGTACCTTATGGTACAAAGGTAGATTATATATTCCCAATGCAGGTAGATTGTGAGAGATAGGCGTATGAGTTGCATTACATTATCCATCCTGGTTTGACAAAAATGTATCATGACCTTAAGAAGATTTATTGGTGGAAAAATTTGAAACTGGATGTGGATAGTCTTATGGCTAAGTGCATGGTGTGCTGACAAGTAAAAGTTGAGCACATGATGCCCAGAGGATTGTATCAAGAAGTTGAGTTGCCTGTGTTGAAGTGGGAAATGATAAATATGGATTTTCTTATCGGTCTTTCTTGGTCTCAGAATCTGTTTAATTCAATTTGGGTCATCGTGGATTAGATGACAAAGTCTGCTTACTCTATGCCACTGAGGACTAATTTTTTGATATAGGATTATGCAAGGTTATACCTCCAAGGGATTGGAAAGTTGCATGGGGTACTGGTTTCTATCACATCTGATCGTGGTGCTTAGTTATCATCTAATATTTTACGGTCGTATCAAAAATGTTTGGGGACTAATGTAAGCCTTAATACTACTTTCCACCTGTAGTTGATAGGCAAGTGGAGAGAACTATTCAGACATTGGAAGATATGCTTGAGCTTATGTGATTGACTATGGTGGTAGTTGCGTATAATAATATCTACAACTCTAGCATCGGGATAACTCCATTTGAGGCTTTATATTGTAGGAGGTGTAGATCTCCTATTAGGTGATTCAAGATTGGTGAGGCGGAGATGTTTGGGCCAGATTTTGTTCACAAAGCCATGGAGAAGTAGAAGGTGATTTTGGATTAGCTTAAGTCTCCCAAAGTCACCAAAAGTCCTATGCGGATGTGAGGCATTGAATGTTAGAGTTTGAGGCTGGGGATAGGGTGTTCTTGAAGGTGTCTCCCATGAAGGAAGTAATGTGGTTTGGAAGAAATACGAATCTCAGTCCCTGGTACGTTAGCCCACATTCTATCTTGAAGATGGTTGGTGGTATTGTGTATTAGCTGGAGTCCTCTACTTTAAACTTTAATCGCTCGGTGTTCTATGTTTCGATGTTGAGAATGTGCATGGGTGATAATTCGATGGTTGTTCCTTCGAAAGAGATTGGTATTTTAGACTCCCTGTCTTATAAGGAGGTCCTAGTTGAAATTTTGGATTGGCATCTACGTCATTTGCAAACCAAGTACGTGCCTTAAGAAAAGGTTCTATGGGGGAACCATAAGGTTGAAGAGTCTACATGGGAAGCCGATAAGGACATGAAGTCCAAGTATCCATTCCTAATCCCTATTCATGAAAATATTTCCTAAGGTATGTGTTGCTCTTAATATCCTTGATTTTCTGTCTTTGTTAAAGGTAAATTGTAAATTCCTTGGTGTTCTATTTTCTATCTTAAAGATAAGAGTAGAGATGTTTAAGGTTTTATTGTGCTAGTCAATACCTTATCCCATCATTCGAGGACGAATGATCCAAGTGGGGGAGAATTTTAACACCCAAGAATTTGTCCCTTGGAAATTTCTTAAGCTTTGAGCTTACTGTCTTAGTAAGAACTCACCAAACAAGTTGTATGGTATCTTAACGGGTCAGGTGACCCTAGTCGTAAGGTGGCCATGAGAGGGTATTTGGAATTTTGTCTTGGGTATGACCAATAGTGCACGAATCGTTATTTATTTCTTTTTGAGAGGGAAATTGAATAAGCTTTCCACCGATACCCATTTCGTCCAAATGCAACATTGGAAGAGAAAGTTATGGCTAAAATATAGAAAGCAGTCAAAACTTTCCAGGTGCGACGGTGAAGGCCGATAAACCGTTGAGCTAGCGATGAACTGTCGTCCAAACCATCGTAGCGAGGCAGTAAGACTACTGTCTTTCTAAGATCGATGGCCCCAGATGACAGACCATCGAGCTAGCGACAACCATCGCCCAAGCCATAGCAGAAGAGGCAGTGAACCCCTATCTGCCCAGGTGCGACCGTCAGCACCGACGGACCATTGACCCAGCGACGGACCATCTCACTCACCATCGCATAGTTCGGTCAGTTATTTTATATCATTTTAAAAGGGTATTTGGATCTTTTTCCACCCGTTTTAACCCCTAATTATATCAGAATAAGGTTCATAAGTTCATTATCCATCTACAACATAAAATTAGGGTTTTCTCTAAGAGAAAATCCCCAAGAACAAGATCCAAATAATTCTTCAAGAAACTAAGAAATTCAAGTTCTTTAAGTCCAAGAACTTTATAAAACTCACAACCCATGTATGTCATGTGTTGATTCATGGGTCTCTTTCACCCATGAAGCTCAAAAATCTCTTTTAGAAATCAAAGATTTGTGTATTGATGAATATTCATGATTTAAATAGAATTTAACTTCATGTTCATGTTGTTGTGGGGTTTTGATTCATGTTTTAAATTACATATTCCAATGATTGACCCTATTATGTGATGATTTGCTTGATAATTATGATAAACCCTTCAAATTTCCAAATTTATTTGTCCAACCATGACAAGTAGATGCATTGATGATGGTATAACCAAAGTATGCTCCCCATGTATTTGATTAAATGACTATGTGAAGGCAAAAAGCCATACTAGTATGATAATATGAAATCCCCACTCATGTACAAGTTCATGAACTTCAATTGTTTGATGAAATGTCTTTGTCAATGAATTATGGATATATGTGTGGCCATTGTGGTGCATTAGAACTTGTAATTCATGAATTCTTAAACTTATTATATTATGGATTGTTGATATTTGTCATGTATTCAAGAAAGTCATGATTTGTCAGTTAATTTCCATCGAGTACTGGGGGGTACTTGTACCTGAAAAATATAGTTGTGTGCCTAAAGTTAGTGTTATGTTTTCAAGATATCCTCAGTCAAGCCATGATCCATAGACTCAGTCAGTCATGTGACTCGGGAATGATCAATAATCGAGTAATCTCAGTACTATTCCATCAGTCAATGGAACTCAGTTTATTCAGTTCAGTAATCCATGTTCGGTGTCTATTCAGATGGGAGTAAGAATAAGCACCGAGTGAACCCAAGGATGGGAACACACACTTTCAGATGAGGGTGTGATTCTTAGAAGTCATCCTTATGTTTCAAAACTATGTAGCCAGCATAGGTTGTGACATCAACACTGTTAGGTGAGGGTTGATGAGGTGGATAAACAAAGACAGATAAGGGTCCCACCGTTCTTTTATGGGAACACTATCAGATTAGGTTCACCCACAACTTGTCCTTACCAGTGGCATGGTAGTCACACCCTTTAAATTGGGGTTATAGATTGGTCCGCAACTCATCCATAATAGCGTATTAGGGGCATGTCGGTTAGGTAACTACTTCCCATAGTTTCAGTTCCAAAATTAGGACTGCCAGATATAGTCATTCAGTCTCAGTAATATAACTCAGATAGTTCTAAAGAATTTAGGACTGTCAGATATAGTCAACTCAGAACAAAACATAACTCAGCTAGTTCCATCAGAACCTAGACTGTCAGATACAGCCGCTCATTTTGTCCCACAGAATTCTCTTAGGACCGTTTTTAACAAAAAAATTAATAAACTCCAAATTTTTTAAAAAAGAATAAATGGTTTTATATAAAAAGGATGCTATAAATATTCCGAAATAAGCTATACTGACTGAAAGAACCGCATCTTTTAAAAATTCATTCCAATCCATCGTATTATTCGACTTTTGATGCAAAAGATTTATAAATGGAGCTAACCATTAGCTTGATGTGCTATGGTGTGTTAACTCGTTTTTGTTCTTTCCTTACCCATCACTAGAGAATAAATGAACTAAGTGGGGGAGAATTAAAACACCTTGGATTTGAACCCTTACAAATTTCCCTTTCTATGAGATTATGGGTAGGGTACAATTGAGCATACCTCTCATTTTCTAGGTTATAACTAGTACCCACCCTATCATATAATAACTGGTTTAAGTTGATAACATTTTGTCCAAGGTATTTTTTGGCTCTCCTTAGTTGTATGCTAGTGTATGAGTTGTAAGTTACCTAGTTGTATGATGCTACAAGTCTTGGCCAAAGCATTTTGTCTTGGGTATAGGTTTTAGGGTACCACTCTGACCTCAGGGTACGAGTCTTGCATATATAGTCCTAGGTTGGACAGTTTAGAGGTCCATGGTGAGGCCTAGGGTAGGAGTAAGGGTACCACTCATTCCTTAAGGTACGATTGGGTAAGGTGAGTCGTACCCTCCTGGGTTCAAATTTCAACTTTTAAGCTGAGGAAATTAAAGACTTTTCCCACCCATAAACACTTATGTCCCACGACTTATAACCTTTTTTGGGCCCTTCATTCTGTACTTGTACAAGATAAAAACATTCCAAAACACTCTCTAAACTTCTTCAACAAGATTAAAGGCTAGGGTTTCAAGAGGTGTTCTTCTAAAGGCTAAAAAGAGTCAATTTTTTTCCATGAATAATCTTATATAAGGAATGTAACTCTCCTCTCATTGTTATCTCTCAAATATCATGTTATTTAAACATTGTTTATGAATCATCAATGGTGGTTTTTGAAGCAAATGTTGAAGGTTTTGATGTATAGTGATGGGCAATATTTACTCTTGCTTAAACTTGTGTTTATATTTGTTTTGGTGATGGTTTGCACATGTGGGTGCTTGTTGATTTTGGTTTAACAAATGGGTCATAATTAACCCTAAGCTTGATAATTTCAACTTTGATTTTGGTTTTGATAGAGATGTGCCCTCAAGGTGTTTGTGAAAATGTCTACTAGAAATGACTAGTCACATGTTGATGGTGATTTGAACTAAGGCAATGTCTTAATGAGTAAGAAAGATTGATAAATGACCTTGTAAAGGCCTTGTTGGCCATTTAATAAGTTAATTGGTAACCTTGGTGGTTGGTTTGGTTAAGAGGGTTTTGAGCCCTTAATCATGAAATTGAATTTTGTTTGAACAAAAGCTTGGTGTAAGAATGCTAATGAATAATGAATGGTTTGATAAAGGCCTTTATGACCACAATTTGACTTGAATGTTAGTTGAAATAGTGATTGGCCTATGTAAGTGATTGTTTTATAAATAGTTCATAAATACGTTGTGGTCATGTATGATATTAAAATGTAGTCTTGATGGATTGAATTGGCGAAGTGGGTTAGAGTCCCCAAAGTGAATGGTGTGGATGTGAATGTATGGAAAAAGGGTTAGAGTCTCAATGTCGACTAGTAATGGACATGTTGGATTGTGGTTAGATTCTACTTCTCTGTAATGCCTCGATTTTCTAAATCAGAATGCTACACCATGCTCACGACCTCGAGGGACCACAAGCTAACCCATAAATGATATCTGTACCTGTACACTGCATAATACACATATAATACGCAGAAAACCTAAACATGTAGGTCATAAGGCTCAACTGAAGAGATATAGTAACATCCATGGGGTAATGAATACCTAAAACAACTGAATATAAAACTGAATACTGAATCTGATAGCTAAATCTGACTAAATCTGAAAGCCTATAAGTACTATATGAATAAGGAGTTGAATGAGCATGTCTCCAACTAACTTCGTAAAACTGAACTAAAGTAATAAATAAATAAATCAAATCATATTATCCTCGGATGGATAAGGACTCACTACAACACTGCGGCTGGAAGGGTACTGCTGATGTGGAACTCATGGCTCTGGACCTATGGTGTAACATGAAAAGAAAGCACCATAGCACAAATTTGTCAGTACAACTGGAGTACTGAGTATACGAGTAAGGTAGGCTAATGCAAAGGGTTTACATACATAAATAATGCTAACTGACTGACTAATATGAACGTGAGAGTACACACATACATACATAGTAACTGAGATTGTGAGTACGTGGTAGCTAAATCTATATGCTAATACATGACTGGAACTGTAGTTCTTATAACATGAGCAACTGTGTCTGATAGTCCTGAATCTGGTAGAACTCTCTGAGTCCCATGCTATAACTGAATTTGACAGTATCTAACAGTCCTGGTATACTGATATCTTAAGAATTGTCTGAGTTCTTTTACTGAGACTGATATTGAAATTGTGGGAGGTAGCTGTTTAACCGACATGCCCCATGTATACCTGATGGCTAATCTGGGGTCCAATCTCTACCCTGACTGGAGGGGTGACAAACCGCGCCACTGGTAAGGATAGTTATGAGTGACCCTTATCTGGTAGGTACTCAAAGTGAGAAAGGTAGGGCCCTAAACTGATAGGTTAAGCCACCTCATCAGCCCTAATCTGACAGGTTAAGATGTCTCAACCTACGCTGGCTACGTAGTTGTGGAACACAAGGATGACTGCTAAGAATCACACCCTCAACTGGCAAGTGAGTTCCCATCCTTGGGTTCACTTGGTGCTAAATTCTACTCCTATCTGAAGGGAATTAACATGATTCAACTGGCTGTACATGGACTAGATAACTGACATCCATTGACTAATAGAGTAGTACTATTATTTGAGAGTTAACTGAGATCATGAGATTTCTGATGTTTCCTGAGTCACATGACTGACTGAGTTCTCTAGAGTATAGCTTGACTGAGATTTTTCGTGGTACATGACATAGCTTTAGGCACATAGCTATATTTTTCGGGTGCGAATACCCCCAGGACTCGATAGAAGGAAACCGGCACACATGACATGACTTGATCACAAGATTAGAGTACATAATTCACAATATTATAAGTAAGGGATAGTATACTTCATATATTTATTCACATCTCAACATAGTAGGGAGAGCATGGATACATTTCGTGTATATAATTCATATTTCCATTATCACAATGCTTCATTCGATAACAACAACACATAAATAGCATGAAAATTCATATGGAAGTGTATAGCTAATATGGTCTTGTCATTTAGATATCATGGAAATATGTAATTATGGGTTTCTAGCATCCTAGGCATTTTATCATACACCTTGCATGCATTCTTTGAATCATAGGTGGATTTCATGCTTGTATCACATCAAACCACCTACAGTTCATGTTTTTCAAGTATCAACCACATATATTTCATGAAAACATCTTTAAATATCATTTTGAAACTTAAACAACAATCATCAACAGTCTATGCTTATATCACCACAAAAAGTTTACAAAATAACATTTAAAAGAATGGTTCTTTAGCTCTATGAACGGATTGGATCCATAGATGAACGCTACGCATACCTTAGATTAAGAATTCGTGGATCTACGGTTGAATTTGCTTGAAGCTTGAAACACCAATGGAAACCCTAGACTTGTTTTTGACAGTTCTTGAGTGAATTTTGATAAAATTAATGTAAAGGGATGCTTTGGGGCTTCAATACCATGTTTAAAGAGTATATATTGGGTTTTGAGAAGTTACCATATTGCCCTTGAGGAGTTTAAAACAAAAACTTAAAACTATGCAAAGTTTGTCCCTATTTAGGGTCCCAGCGCTACGCGGAGCTTGGTAAAATGCCAATTATTGCAACCTGGAAGCTTGGCACGAAACGGAGCTATCACAGAGGCTTTCTGGAAATTGACGAGTGCCATTTTGGCCTCCGGCGCGATGCGCCGTGCAATGAAATGGCATTCGTCTTACAGTAGAAACTTAAAATAGCCACAACTTCTTCATCGGGTGTCTGTTTTAGGTGAATTGGGTATCGATTGAAAGATTATTAAATTATCTATCCATTGGTAGATTATCAGATCAAAATTTCATAGCATAATGCGAGATATTCTCATTTGAAGTTGACAATACTAATATCCTTGTCAAGAATTCAATCGATAAGGAATGTTTTGATTCGCACAATATCTAGGACATATTTGAGACCTTAATTCACATCAATCTTGGTTGTGAAACTACCAAAGAACCATGATGTACTATGCATGTTCTTGAAACATGGAGCTAATATTGAGTTGGATTTTTCGAGGTATTATAATATCTCCCCGTTGGGAACATTCGTCCTCGAATGAGACCTAACTGAGAGGGAAGAATAAGACAAGCCGAACATAAACTGAACATGAAGGACTGAAACATGATCTCATGACTGACATGTTAAACATATTGAACTTATGCATATCTGACGCATGGATAACTGGTACATGGATGCGTAACTGAGCAATCTGGTAAACTGAGCTTCTCAAGATGAGAATGCATATCTGATGCATGACCTTATAATTGAATTGATATATGAATGCATGACTGAGTATGCAATGGTAATAGATACCAAGTTTAAAATGGGGACATGAACATGAAACTGAATAAGCTTAAGGAGAACTGTTACCTTGAGCTTGATTTAAATTTGCGGGGAAGAGGTGAGGATTCTTGGTATGCATATCTGTTTGTATTTCCCAAGTAGCTCCCTCATGAGACTAATTTCACCAAAGAACATTAACTAGAGGGATTTTTTTGTTCCTCAATTGATGAGTCTAATAGTCTAAGATTTCGACTGGAATCTCTTCATAAGAGAGGCTACTCTGAATGTCAATGCTCTGCACAGGGACTACAACTGCTGGGTCACCTATGGACTTCTTGAGCAAAGAAACATGAAATACTAGATGAACTGAGGCTAGATCTGAAGGTAATTCTAGCTCATAAGCAGCCTTATCGAAGCGACTGAAAATCCTGAAGGGACCGATATATCGAGGACTGAGTTTCCCTTTCTTGCTGAACCTCTTCACTCCCCTCAGGGGAGAGATCTTAAGATAGAAATAGTCATTGACCTCAAAATCAAGATCCTTCCTACGAACATCTACATAAGACTTTTGTTAGCTCTGAGAATCCCAGAGTCTCTCTCTGATCAACTAAACTTTCTCTAAGGCGTCAAATACTAAGTCAGGACCTATGACTAAGGCCTCACTAACTTCGAACCAACCGATCAGAGATCTACATCTCCTACCATAGAGAGCTTCGAATGGAGCCATCTGAATACTAGAATGATAATTATTGTTGTATGCAAACTCAATCAAGGCCAAGTGGTCATCCCAACTTCCCTTGAAATCAATTGCACACACCCTTAGCATATCTTCAAGAGTCTGAATGGTCTTTTTTTCTTGACCATCTGTCTGAGGATGAAACACTGTACTGAGGTGAACTTGGGTACCGAGACTCTTTTGGAATGCTTTCCAGAAGTGAGAGATGAATTAGGTACCTCTGTCTGAGATGATAGAAGAGGGAACACTGTGTAATCTGACCAACTCCCTGATGTAGCATTTGGCTTAATCCTCGGCTAAATAGGAGGTACGAATTAGAAGGAAATGGGCTGACTTGGTTATTCTATCTACAATGACCCAAACTAAATCATGCTAATGACGAGTTCTAGGCAAACCCATCATGAAGTCCATGTTCAATTCTTCCCACTTCTAAGTAGAAATGGTGAACTCCTACATGGAAACACTAGGTTTTTGATGCTCTATCTTAACCTGCTGACATATAGAACACTTAGCCACAAACTCTGCAATATCACTCTTTATCCCACTCCACCAATAGATCTCCCATAAATCGCAGTACATCTTAGTATCCCCTAGATGAATGAAGTATCGTGCACCATCTGCTTCTGTAAGAATTTGTTGCCTCAAGTCATCTACACCTGGAATGCACAAATGACCCTAACAATGAAGAACACCATCTCCCCCTTAGGAGAAAACCTGAACTTTCTGATTATGAACTGACTTTTTCAGCTTGACAAGGCTAGGATCCATGTCTTACTTTCCTTTCACCTTAGAAACTAGAGATAAATCTGAACTACTCTGAACACATACACCACCCTCCGAAGAGTCGACTAAGAAAATGCCTAGTCTGGAAAACTGATGGATTTCCTGAGCTATCTTTTTCTTATTATCCTTAACATGAGAAATACTGCCTATGGAGAGTCTACTGAGAGCATCGGCCATAATGTTGGCCTTGCCCGGATGATAAAGGACACTCATGTCATAGTCCTTCAAGAGCTCTAACCACTTTCTCTGACAAAGATTGAGATATTTTTTTAAAAAAACATACTGGAGACTCTTATGATTTTTGAAGACATCTACATGAACTCCATAAAGATAATGTCTCCAAATCTTCAAGGCAAAAACTACGGCTGCTAACTCAAGATCATGAGTGGGATAATTCTTCTCATGGGGCTTTAATTGTCTGGAGGCGTAGGCTATGACCTTACCATGCTGCATAAGGACACAACCTAAAACCACTCTAGATGCATCACAATATACTACAAACCCATCTAAACCATCTTGAAGAGCTAGAACTAGAGCTGTAGTGAGTCGAGTCTTCAATTCCTGAAAACTCTTCTCACATGAATCTGACCACTAAAACTTGACCTTTTCCTGAGTCAATCTAAACACAGGAGATGCAACAAAATAAAATCCCTCCACAAACCATCTGTAATAGCCAGCCAAACCCAAGAAACTCCTGATATCTGTTGGATATACGGGTCTGAGCCAGTTTCTTACTGCTTTGGTTTTTTAAGACTGCTCTAATGTCCTCACTAGAAATATTATAGCCAAGGAATGCTACTGATCTTATCCAAAACTCGGACTTACTGAACTTGGAGAATAATTGATAGTTTCTGAGGGTCTAACGAACAATTCTGAGATACTTTGAATGACCACGCTCAGTTTGAGAATAGACCAGAATATCATCTACAAAGACTATGATGAACATGTCCAAGTACTGCTTAAACACATGGTTCATCAAGTCCACGAAAGATGCAGTGGCATTGGTTAGACAAAAGGACATCACTAGAAATTTGAAGTGACCATACCGAGTATGGAAAGCTATCTTCGGGATGTCACATTCTCTAACTCTGAGCTGATGATAGCCTGATTTGAGGTCTATCTTGGAGAAATAACTGGTACCCTAAATTTGGTAGAATAGATCATCTGTTTTGAGAAGTCGATACCTATTCTTGATCGTAACTTTATTGAGCTGACGGTAATTAATACATATCCTGAGAGAACCATCTTTCTTGTGTACGAATAAGACTGGTACACCCCATGGGGATACACTGGCCTGATGAATCCCTTATCTGAGAGATCTTTTAACTGATCTTTTAGTTCCTTAAGTTCTGCTGGTGCCATTATGTATGGCGGGATAGAGATAGGCTGAGTATCTGGGGAAAGGTCTATGCCAAAGTCTATTTCCCTGCCTGAGGTTGATGAACTCAGGAACTTTGTCTTTTCTCATATCTTCTGGAAAGAATATTCCTAAGAAATCCATGACAAATTCCTCCCACCCAATGGGACCTGCGCTATCTACCCTCTTGGACTTCCACTGTTTGCACCAAGTGTGAGCCACATCTTGCAATTGATATGCGACTAACTCAGCACTCTAAAAAAAAGTAACACCCATGATGTCAATGACCTTCTAAACTTGGTCAATTAACTCCTGAGGGTCTTCATTAGACTTACACCCATGGAAAGATAGAGGGTTTATTCGGGTGAAGTTCCAAATCTTAGCTATTATGGAATTTGCCACTGGATTAGCCGAAATAGCTGGTGGCCTTTTATTTTGGGCAGCCACAGACTAACCAAGTATGGTGAACATGGCTCTAAACTACGCATGAGAAACATGTTCGCCCAAAGGATCTTTGGGTTAAGGAGTTGGCTGGTTTCTTCCCTTTGGGGCCATATTCTGAAACAAGAGAAGAACAGATTAGACTGGGAGTTTAACTTGAGATTATACTCACTAGCATGACATGAATACTGAAAGAAGGGAAACTGTTACTAAAACATATTATAGCCTCCTGTACATAAATGTGGTGCACAACACACCCATGCACAAGACTACTAGATTCGGCTTTCAGAATTCCTAGGACTCTATTGAACCTTAGGCTCTGATACTAAGTTTGTAATGCCCCAATTTTCTCAATCAAAATGCTACACAGTGCTCATGACCCCGAGGGATCACAAGCTAACCAATGACTGATATATGTACCTATACACTACATAATATATTTATAATACACAAAAAAACTAAATATATAGGACATAAGGTTCAACTAAAGAGATATAGTAATATCCATGGGGTAATGAATACCTAAAACAACTGAATATAAAATTGAATACTGAATCTGATAGCTAAATCTGACCAAATATGAATGCCTCTAAGAACTATCTGAATAAAGAGTTAAAGGAACATGTCTCCAACTAACTTTGTAAAACTGAACTAAAGTAATAAATGAATAAATCAAATCATATTATCCTTGGATGGATGAGGACTCACTGGAACACTGCGACTTGAAACCTATTGCGGGTCTGGAACTCGCGGCTCTGGACCTATAGTGTAACATGAAAAGAAAGCACTTTAGCCCAAATATATCAGTAAAACTGGAGTACTGAGTATACGAGTGAGGTAGGCTAATACAAAGGGTTTACATATATGAATAATGCTAACTAGCTGACTGATATGAATGTAAGAGTACAAACATACATACATAGTAACTGAGATCATGAGTATGTGGAAGCTAAATCTGTATGTGAATATATGACTTGAACTGTAGTTTTGATAACATGAGCGACTATGTCTGACAGTCCTAAATCTAGTAAAAATCTCTGAGTCTCGTGCTATAACTGAATTTGACTATGTCAAATAGTTCTGGTATACTGATATCTGAAGAACTGTCTGAGTTTTTTCACTAAGACTGACACTGAAACTATGGGACGTAGTTGATTAACTGATATGCCCTATTTATACCTTTACGGCTAATCTAGGGTCCAATCTCTGCCCCGACTGGAGGGGTGTTAATACCGTGCCACTGGTAAGGACAGTTGTAACCCTTATCTAGCAGATACTTAAAGTAAGAATGGTAGGACCCTAAATTGATAGGTTAATCCATCTCATCAAGCCTAATCTGACAAGTTAAGATATCTCAACCTACACTGGCTACGTAGTTCTGGAACACAAGGATGACTGCTAAGAATCATACCCTAAACTGGCAAGTGAGTTCCCATCCTTAGTTTTACTTGGTGCTAACTTCTACTCCCATCTGAAGGGACTAAAAATAATTCAACTGGCTGTACATGGACTAAATAACTAACATCCATTGACTGACGGAGTAGTACTATTATTTGACAGTTAACTAAGATCATGAGATTTCTGATGTTTTCTAAGTCACATGACAGACTGAGTTCTATAGAGTATAGCTTGACTGGGATTTATCATGGCACATGACATAGCTCTAGGCACGCAACTATATTTTTCGAGTACGAATACCCTCAGGACTTGATAGAAGGAAACTGACACACATGACATGACTTGATCACAAGATTAGAGTCCACAATTCACAATATTATAAGTAGGGGATAGTATACTTCATATATTTATTCATATCTCAACATGGTAGGAAGAGCATGGATACATTTTGTGTATATAATTCATATTTCCATTATCTCACATGCTTTATGCCACAACAACAACAACACATAAATAGCATGGAAATTCATATAAAAGTGTATAGCTAATATGAAATTGTCATTTAGATATCATGGAATCATGTATTTATGGGTTTCTAACATCCTAGGAATTTTATCAAACACCTTGCATGCATTATTTAAAGCATAGTTGGATTTCATACTTGCATCACATCAAACCACCTAAAGTTCATGTTTTTCAACTAACAACCATATATATTTCATGTAAACATCTTTAGATATCATTTTGAAACTTAAAAAACAACCATCAACATGTACATGCTTTTATCACCACAAAAATTTTACAAAATAACATTTAAAAACATGGTTCTTGAGCTCTGTGAACGAATTGGATCCATAGATGAACACTACGCATACCTTAGATTAAGAATTCGTGGAATCTATGGTTGAATTTGCTTGAAACTTGACACCCCAATAGAAACCCTATACTTTTTCTTGACTATTCTTGAGTGAATTTAGATAAAATTAATGTAGAGGGATGCTTTGGGGCTTTTTGTTTGACATAAAATTTATCCCAATTTAGGGACCCAGCGCGACGTGGAGCTTGGTAAAATGCCAATTATTGTGACCTGGAAGCTTGGCGCAAAGCGAGTCTATCGCGGAGGCTTTCTGGAAATTGACGAGTGCCATTTTGTCCTCCGGCGCGATGAGCCAAGCAATGAAATGACATTCGTCTTACAGCAGAAACTTAAAATAGCCATAACTTCTTCACCGGGTTTCCATTTTAGGAGAATTTGGTATCGACAGAAAGATTATTAAATTATCTATCCTTTTGTAAGTTATGGGATAAAAAATTTGTAGTATAATTAGATATATTCTTGTTTGAAGTTAACAATATAAATATCCTTCTCAAGAATTCAATCGGTAAGGAATGTTTTGATTCGCACAATAGCTAGGACATATTTGAGACCTTAATTCACATCAAACCTAATCATGAAACTACCAAGGAACCATGATGTACTATGCATAAGCTTGAAACATATAGCTAATATTGAGTTGGATTTTTTGGGGTATTACATTGCCTAATAATATGGATTGTGGTCATTGTCCACTTGCTTAATAAGATGGATCGTGGTTAAAGTACACTTTTCTAATAAAATTTCTTGTGGTTAGAGTCCATTTGTGTAACAAAATGTTTGTGGTTAGAGTGTTCTTGCTCAATAAGATTGTTTGAGAATAGTTTTTTTTCTTGATATAACCTATATGAGTGGGAGGTTAGAGTCCTCCACTTCATGGTTCATGATTGAGTGCTTCGAAATACAGGCTAGGTCCTTGTTTACTTTTTTGACACTTGATGTATCTATGTATCTATATGTCTATGTGCATAAATGTGGTTAGTTATGATGGTTTGACTTGGTCTTGAATAATGGTACTATTTTATCTTTACCCTTGAGTTATATGCTAGCGTTGTAACCACTAAATATCTTCGAACGTTGTGTTTCCATATGACAAAGGTTCCAGAGCTTCTTCTTGTATTCCTGCATAGTGACCAGGTATTTGAGCGGTTTGAGTGTTGTCATTGAAATGGTGAGCTTCCATACTTTAGAAGGCATGTATTTTATGGTCTCTTTATCTTATATTATAGACTTGTTTTAGACTTGTTTTTTCTATTGTAGGGGCTCATCCCGATATATTATTGACTTTAGATTGTAGAGGCTTTATGGATGAATGTTGACGTAGGTAGGTTGGATGTTGTATATGGAAATGAATGGAATGATTAGACATTCTTATGTTATGTTTATTAGTCATGTTTCCACGCTTTTTTATATGTTCGGAGTTCATCCAAAACTTATAGTTTGTTTTGATGGTTAGGTTAGGATAATGGGGCAATCTCTGATCCTCATTAGGATCGATATTCCCATTACGACAAGGCCCCAATTCAAGTCATATAAATTTGGTATAAGATCCTAGGTATTTGGGTATCCACAAAGTCGTGTCAAGTAGAGTCTCTTTTATAGGTGTGTAGCACGCTGCACTTATAAGAGTGAGGCTACAATGAATTTAGGAATGTTTTACTTTTTTATTGACCTATTTTTAGATGTAGAGCCTAAGGTCTTAGATTTCTTTGATTTTTATTTGCTTAATTTTTAGATCATGCCTCTTCGATGATCTGGTGCTCACAGAATCTCTTCTATCCCGACTAGGGACGATGTTGATAGGATAAGCTCTACTTATAGAGTCCATACTTAGTTTAGGGATCCAGTACCTAATGGTCTGGGAGTTCCATCAGTTTTCTCTAGTCCATCTCTAGTTTCCCAGGCTGACGTGTTGAATGATGAGTTTTTTTAGACGATTTATATAATTGCTAAGTTAGTAGTTTCTCAAGATGAGCAGGGTGAATCTTCTACTCCATCTTTTAAGGCCACAAAGCTAGCCAGTTTATGAGGGTGAGTCCTCTAACCTTTACCTGTGTTAGGGTAGAAGAAGATTCTTGAGTTTTCTATATGAGATGGAAAATATTTTTAGAGTTATACATGCCACTAATGCGGAAGGGGTGGAGTTTGTGTCCTATCAGTTAAAGGATATGGTATACCAATAGTACAAGGAGTGGGAACGGACAAGGGGTGATGTTGATGAGTCATCCTTATGGAAGGACTTGACTAATGCTTCCCTAGACTGCTTCTTTTCTCTAGAGTTTAGGAAAGAAAATTCAGAGGATTTTGTCAATCTAAAGCCAGTAAAACTATTAGTCAAGGAGTATGCCATGGAGTTTCACCAATTGTCTAGGTATGTATCAGAGATGAGGTCAGATATGAGGTCTAAAATGAGGAATTTTGCCTCGAGATTATCTTATGAGTTGGTCCTTGAGAGTAAGGCATCTTTGTTGATCATAGACATGGACATCTCTTGGTTGGTTGTGTATATGCAATATGTGGAAGAACAAAAAAAGATGCAAGTTAAGATTAATGAGAGGTAGGGAAAAAGGTCTCAATTTTTTGAACAAAGTACAAGCCAATAGTTTAGTGGTAGGTTGTCCAAGAGGAAGAATTTGGTAAGTCCCAACCCCTATTTTATGGATAGTGCTCTCTACCCGAGGCTATTGGGAGATAGATGTTTTTAGAGTGATAATACTTCTAGAGCACAGGGTGCCCAATCTCAGACTAGTGGGTCACAGTTGGATTCATCCTACCCTCATTGCAGAGTCTGTGGTTAGAATTATTAGGGATAGTGTGAGAAGAGGAGGAACTTGTGTTTTAGATATGGTCAAATTCGGTACATGCAACAAGAGTACTTCTCTCTAGTGGCTTCTTAGGCCAACAGGGCCCTATTGCTACTTTATCTGCTCCTATCCTGAAGGGTACTACTTTTGCTTTTATTTTTGGTATCATCACTGGCTGGAATCACTTGTATTCACTTGTTTTTTTGCTAGGATTCTGATGCATCTCCAGATATTGTTACGGGTATGTTGAAACTTTTCTCCTGAGATGTGTATTATTTTATTGATCCAGGGTCCACTCTTTTTTCTGTGACCCCATTTGTGGCTGCATATTTTGGTTTTGGTCCAGAGTGTTCGTCAGTTCATTTTTATATTTCTACCATATTGGGAGACTTTGTGGTTATTAAAAGAGTCTATAAGGTGTGTGTGGTAGCTGTTGATTGTAAATAAACTCTGATATACTTTATAGAGTTGGACAAGGTCGATTTTGATGTTATTCTGGGGATAGATTTGTTGAATTCATGCTATGCTTCCTTAGACTATTAGACCCGTAGTGTCACTTTTATATTTCTAAATAAACTAGTCATTGTATGGGAACAGGGTTCTTTAATGCCTAAGAGGAGGTTCATCTTATATCTTAGAGCCCAAAAGTTGATTTCTAAGGGGTGTTTATATCATTTAGTCTGAGTTAAAAATTTTAACTCGAAACATCCTTCTCTAGAATTAGTTCCCGTGGTTAATGAGTTTTCTAAGGTCTTTCCTGACGACCTTCCTGGTATTCCTCTCAATAAGGAAATTTATTTTGGGATCAATCTTGTTTCGAAAACTCATCCAATTTATATCCCTCCTTATAGAATGACACTAGCTGCGTCGAAAAAGCTTAAGGAGAAATTGAAGGATTTCTTAGATAAAGGTTTTACCCATCCCAGCGTGTCTCCTTGTGGTGTTCCAACGTTATTTGTGAATAAGAATGATGGTTTCCTTTTAGATATGTATTGGTTATTTCTAGTTGAATCAGATGACCATAAAGAATAAGTATCCTCTTTCTAGGATTGATGAATCTTTTTATCAACTTCAGGGTGCAAAATATTTCTCTAAGATTGACCTTATGTTGGGTTATCATAAGCTTAAGATTAGGGAATGGATATCTCTAAGACTTCCTTTAGGACCAGATATGGTCACTATGAGTTCCTAGTTATGTCTTTTGGGTTGACTTATTCCCCCAAGGTATTTATGGATTTAATGAATGGGGTGTTTCATCCATTTTTGGATTTTTTGTTGCTGTCTTCGTTAATGACATCTTGGTCTATTCTAAGTGTGAGGCAAATCGTGTTGATCACCTTCATGCCATGTTGCAAACTTTGAAAGATCATCATTTGTATGCCAAGTTCTATATGCTCTTAGCAGGTTATCCATAGGGAATTTGGCTTATGTTGATGAGGCTAAGAGGGAGTTGGTAAAGGTCATTCACTGATTAGCTAGTCTTGGTATTCATCTCACAGACTCAAAGGATGGTAGAGTATTTGTGCATTCGGTGTCACATTCGTCTTTTCTTGTTGAGATAAAGGAAAAGCAAATGTTAGATCCTGATTTAGTGAATATTAAGGGGAATGTGGTTCAACAAAAGGTTGTTTACTTTGTGATTGGTGATAATGGTATCTTTAGGTACCAAGGTAGATTATGTGTTTCCGATGCCAATGGTTTGACAGAAAGGATTTTGGCCAAACATCATGAATCTCGTTATTCTATTCATCTCGGTTCTGCGAAGATGTATCATGATCTTAAGGAATTCTATTGGTGAAAAAATAGAAAATCAGATGTGGCAAGCTATGTGACTAAGTACATGGTGTGCCAACAAGTAAAAGTTGAGCACTTGAGGCCTGATGGTTGAGACTAAGAGATTGAGTTTCCCGAATAGAATTGGGAAGTGATTAAAATAGAATTCATTGCCAGTTTTACTCGATCTCAGAATAAATGTGATTCAATTTGGGCCATTGTGGATAGGATGACCAAGTCCACTCATTTCTTGCTAGTGAGGACTAGTTTTTTGGTAGAGAATTATGCGAAGTCATATCTTATGGAGATTGTAAAGTTGCATGGTGCTTCGATCTCTATCATTTTAGATTGTGGTACTCCATTGTCATCATATTTTTTGAAGTCATTTCAAAAAAAGTTTGGGGACTAAGGTGTGCCTTAGTACTGCTTTCCACCTATAGACAGATGGACAAGTGAATAGGACCAATCAGATCCTAGAAGACATGCTCTATACTTATCTGATTTACTATGGTGGTTGTTGGTATGAGCATTTTTCTTTGATTGAATTTTCTTATCATATTAGTTACCATTCTAACGTTGGTATGGCTCGTTTTGAGGAGTTGTATGGTAGGAGATGTCATTCTCTTATTTGGTGGTTTGAAGTTTATGACGGTAAGTTTTTTGGCCCTAATTTGGTTCACCAAGCTTTAAAAAAGGTGAAGGTGATTCGCGAGAGGTTGAAAGCTGCTTAAAGTCACCAAAAGTCCTATAAGGATATGAGGCATAGGGATTTGGAGTTTAATATTGGCGATTGGGTATTATTAAAGGTATCTTCCATGAAGGAAGTGATACAGTTTGGTATGAAGGGGAAGCTTAGTACTCGGTATATTGATCCCTATTTGATTTTAAAGAGGGTTGGTAATTTTGCCTATGAGTTGGAGTTTCCCTCTAGTTTGAATTTCATTCATTCGTTTCTCTATGTCCATATATTGTGTAAATGTATAGGTGATACTTCATTGGTTGTTCCCTTAGAGGATGTTGGTGTTTTAGACTCTTTGTCCTACGAAGTGGTCCCGGTGAAGATCTTGGATCGACAAGTTTACCGGTTACAAATGAAGGAGGTGGCTTTGGTGAAGGTTATATAGAGGAACCAAAAGTCCAATAGAGCTACTTGGGAGGGAGAAGAGGACATAAAATCCAAGTATCCTCATTTTTTTCCATTTCGAAAACCCATTCTTAAGGTATGTGTTAATCTTCTTAGCTTGATTTATGTCTTTTATAGGCAATGGGTTCAAGTCCCTAAACTTTGAATTGAGAAAGTGTTTGATAGACAATGGGTTCGAGTCCCAAAGTCAATCGAATGAATGGATGATTGATAATGAACATGACATATCTCTTATTCTTGTTGTATGTCTTTGTTTTCTAAATTAATTAAAGGTTATCTTGATGTTCTATGATGTGTTAACTCGTTCTTGAGCTTGCCTTACCCATCATTTAAGGACGAATAATCTAAGTGGGGTAGAATTGAAAAACCATGGCTTTGAACCCTTAATTTTCCTACTTTTGAGATTCTAGGTAGGGTACGATTTAGTAAACCTCTCGTATGGTAGGGTATGACGAGTACCCACCTTCTTGTATAATGACCTATTTAAGTTAATAACATTTTGTATAATGTAGGTTTGGCCTCTCCTTAGTCGTATGCTAGTGTACGAGTCGTAAGTTACCTAGTTGTATGATGCTAGAAGTCTTGGCCAAACCAGTTTATCTTGGGTATGGGTTTTAATGTACCACTCGTACCTTAGGGTATGAGTCACACATATATTGTCATATGTTGGATATTTTAGAGGTCCATGGTGAGGCCTAGCGTACGATTTTGAGTACCACTTGTACCCAAGCGTACGGTTGTGTATGGTGAGTCGTACCCTCCTCGGTTTAAATTTCAGCTTTTAAGTTGAGGACATTTTAGACTTTTCCCACCCCTAAACCCTTATGACCCATGACTTATAACCTCATTGTTATGTCTCAAACATAATGTTATTTAAACATTGTTTATGAATCATTAATGGTGGGTTTAGATATAAATGTTGAAGGTTTTGATGTATAGTAATGGGTAATATTTACTCTTGTTTAAACTTGTGTTTATACTTGTTTGTGGTGATGGTTTGCACATATTTTTGATTGCTTATTGTGGTTTAACAAATGGGTCATAAGGAATCCTAAGTTTTATGATTTCAACTTTATTTTGGTCTTGGTAAAGATGTGCCCTTAAGATGTTTGTGAAAATGTCTACTAGCAATAACTAGCCACATATTGATGTTGATTTGAACTAAGGCAATGGCTTAATCAGTAAGAATGATTGATAAATGACCCTGTAAAGGCCTTATTATCCATTTGATGATTTAATTGGTAACCTTGGTGGTGGGTTCGATTAAGAGGGGTTTGAGTCCCTTAGCATGAAATTAAATTATGTTTGAACAAAAGCTTGGTGTAAAAATGCTATCAAAGAATGAATGGTTTGATAAAGGTCTTGATGACCACAATTTAACTTTAATGATATTTGAAACTATGACATTTTCCTATTAAAGTTATTGGCTGTTAAATGGTTTATAATGACCGTGTAGTCATATATGGTGTTGACTTGTTGTCTTGATGGCTTAAATTGGCTAAGTGGGTTAGAGTTTCCAAATATGAATGGTGTGGATGTTTATGCATAGATAAAGGGTTAGAATTCTAATATCAACTAGTAATGGACATGATGGCTTATGGTTAGAGTCTACTTGTGTAATAATAGGGCTTATGGTTAGAGTCCACTTTTTTAATAAGATGGCTCGTGGTTAGAGTCCACTTGTCTAATAAAATGGCTTGTGGTTAGAGTCCACTTGTCTAACAAAAGGCTTGTAGTTAGAGAACACTTTCTTAATAAGATGGCTTAAGGTTAGAGTCCTCTTTATTGATATAACCTACGCAAGTGAGAGGTTAGAGTCCTCCACTTCATGGTTTATCATTGAGTGCTTGGAAATGCATGCTAAGACCTTGTCTCCTTTTTCGATTCTTGATGTATTTATGTATCTTCATGTCTATGTTTATAAATGTGTTTGTTTATGATGGTTTGACTTGGTCTTGAATAATGATACTATTTTTTCCTTACCCTTGAGTTACATGTTAGCGCTCCAATTGCTAACCGTCTCCAAAAACTATGTCCCCATGCGACCCAGGGGTCAAAACTTCTTCTTCTCTTCCTGCGCAGTGATCAGGTGTTTGAGAAGTTTAAGTGTTGACATTGAAGTGGTGAGTTGTCATACTTAGAAAGGGATAATTTATGGTCTTTCTATCTTTTGTCATAGACTTATTTTTGACTTAGTTTTGGATATTGTCGGGGTCTTGTCCTGACATATTATTGACTTCAGAATATACAGGCTTTGTGGATAACTGTGGACTTAGGTAGGTTGGATGTTGTATGAGGATATGAATGGAATGATTAGACATTCTTAAGTTATGTTTATTTTACTTGTTTCTGCTATCTTGTTATATGTTTAGAGTTCATCCAATACTTGTGGTTTGATATGATGGTTAGGTTAGCTAATAGGGCGATCTTTCGTCCTTGTTGGGCTTGAGATGCCCATTACGACAAGGCCCCGGTTTGGGTTGTGTCAACATGTGTTGATGATTGAGTAGAAGCTACGATTGTGGTATAGACTAAGATGATGAATGATCCGGCACATCCATTCTTTCTCAGGAGAACCCGTGTGCTTACTATAGTGATTCCATCCCAGAGTAAGGGCCCATCAGTCTATATGGATCCTAGAGTTATACACGAAGGTGATGTGGGTGTTAGTATAGAGTTTGAGATATCGACAAAAGAAAGGCTTTCGAGTTAAGTACACAGGGTGAGAAGACCCTAACTATATCTACATTTGCCTCAGCTTCTACTTCAGAGTTGGTGAGTTCATTTTCTATGCCCCTTCACCCATCCATTTCAGTTGTTACTTTAGGTACGATGCCAGGATCTCATGAGTTTTTGCAGATCTTAGTGGATAGTCAGAGTGTCGCCAACACTCATCTACATAATAATAAGATCGAAGTGGTGACATTGTATGGATAGATCCAGCCATGGGTCTAGACCATACTAAAGGACGGCTGAGGCTAGATTGGATTCTAAACATCGAGTTGTCATGCTGCAACTATGGGATGAGTTTCATGCATATTGGGACACTTTTGAGGGTCGAGTATAGACCTGATTCAGTAACATAAAGATTTCAAATCTAGGAGATATTAGGGAGGAGGTAGATATACTTAGAGTAGCGGTACACCCTTTCACTAAGAGCCATATGTTGTCTATTCCACCAGTTGTGCCCTTATTTTTCAGTCAGGACCTCCTCTTGGGACTAGATTCTTTGACTTATCCTTAGAGAATAATTAAGCAGTCCCCATTGTAAGGACCAATATAGGGCGAGAGAGGGAACTGCAGGATTCTAGTGTACCATTTGACCAGACCCTAAAATTGTCCAAATATGATTTGAGGGAGACTGACTTTGCTGATAGGCATAGAGATGTCGAGTTAGCTATAGGTGCATCCTCTAATCGTGCGCCCCATCGCCTCTGTCAATTAATATACCCTTACCTAGGGATGATCATAATACCGACGCCTTATATATCCCAGGTATGTCCTTGTTCCCTTGCTTTGTATTATTCATATGAACTGGGGATAGTTTGTAGTCTTTTAGTTAGCAGCTAGGTATAACATAGTGAAATACCCCAGGTTTTTTTCCTTGCTAATTTCTTGAGTCTTAAGATTTTTTATCATCATATGACTTACCATACTAGTTATATGAAGTGGGTACGGGTCATGTGACCTAACTCGTAGGGTGTCCAACGAGTAGTGGTTGTGTTTCTATTATGGGTATGACTTGGTGGGTAAGAGTCATATGTTCGTGATACGAGGGGTATAGTGTTTATTCGTATGTTGTCCAATGTCTACCCTTGATGTTTTGCTTAGAGCACGACTTGAAGGGTACTTATCGTATAGTTATGGTACAAGTTACGATAAGGAGTCGTATGCTGTATAGAATATCGTGTCTAATTTTTTAATAAGTACACTAGAGGGTACTACTCGTATGATGTAGATACAGGTTGAGGGGTCCAACCATACCCTCCTGCGTCCTTTTTTATAGTTTAAGTTGGGGGTATTTTGGATATTTCCTCCAAATAACTCCTTTGGAACCCACAACATAAATACCTTTGGAGGCTTCCTTAACCTATTATACTCAATCAAACACTCTCTAAACACAATCAAATCTCTCTCAAGCTCTTGGTTCAAGAAAGGCTAGGATTTTCTTCAAGTCAATCAATTAAGGCTCTAAAGGGTAATTTTTATCCTTTTTCCTTATTGTCTAAGGAATGTTACTCCTCCCATATTTTTATAAATTAAAAGCATATTTTAATGAATGATTTCCATGGCATTATTATGGTATAGATTTGGTTTTGAAGTATATGTTAGGAGTTTTGGTTGTTCTTGATTGGATAATGTTATCTCATGTTTTACTTATGATTTTTATGTTATAATTGTTATTTGAACATTTGGTTGAATGGGAGATTTTGGTTTTGGAAACAATATACCCTCAACATGTTAGTGAAAATGCCAATGAGAATGGTTTTATCACATAGTTTGACTATTATTAAAATCCTTGCATTACATAAAAGGTAATGGAACATAAATTGGTTTAAATGGTTTTAAATGGATTATAAAGGCCTCGATGGCCATGGTATTGGTTTAAATGGAAACTTTGGAGTCAAATTGGTTTAATG
>NW_025859354.1:255026-264301 GCF_002878395.1 Capsicum annuum
ATATATATAAATTGCACTACCTAAAAAGTAAGCAGCTAGCAATACAACCCATGTTCCCTCACAATAAAGAAGTCCTAATCACTCATATGAAATTATGCATGTCAATGCAGGGATGGTCAAGAGATACTTACACTCACAAAAGAAGTTACACCAATGTGCATCAAGTACCATAGGTTTACCCATATTTTCTTTACATTAGCTTTCAGATAGTCAAGTTAGGATAACTATAGGACTTAAATCATTTTGTAATGTAGGAATGAGGGCTGGTATGGTACATATGGATTATTAAGTGACTAAGCCTCCTTATTACTACACCTACTTTATGGTCTACACTTTAGCAAATTTTGTTTTATTCCACCCTTATTTCTCCCTTTTATTCTTTATTACACATTCATGTTGGGTGTGGTTTCTTTTATTCATTCTTTTTTCTTTTTCTTTTTCACATTTTTCATTTCTTTTTCTTTTACTTTTTCTACCACACCCAGCGTTACTATCTTTTCTCTTATTTTACCCTTCTTCATACCCATTTTACATCACACACCGCTATGGTAGCCATCCTCAACTTAGGCGATTTTCCTGAGTTGAGGTGCATAATGTCCAAGGAGGACCAGGGCAAAAATAGGTTCATTACAACACAAATAGGAAGGTGAAAGGTGTAACAAGAAAAATAGGCTTTCAAGCTCAAAATAGGGATCAAGGGAACTTATGCAATTCAGTAGGTTATTTAAGATAAAAGTGGACTAACATAAAAATGACCTATGATCCTTTCCTAATCGACTATCCTATAACCTTGGCAAGACTAAGCAGGAAGTTCAAGATTTAACACACAAAGGGAACTAAGTAGTATCTCACACACATGGCACGGGGTTACATCACAACTTACTACCAATCCGATTTATGCAATTGGTAGCAATGATTACCATTTCCCTAATTCTAATGCCATAACAAGACCCACAATGATCATACATATATACATTCACACAGTTCTAAAAATAAATTTATTTGAGGATTATCATTTTTCTCAAAATCAATAAAAACATACCAACTGTCCTAGATACTAAAAATGTCTTAATTACACAAAAACAAACACAATATGAAACAAAGCACTATACAACACAAATTTAAGCTAGGCATATCGCTTCTACAATCATTCCACAGCCGAAAGGAAAAGAAGCAAGGCACTAAAAACCTGTGGTGGCTATATGACACAACCCGAACCAAGGCCTAGCCGTATCGGGCATCTCAAGTCCGACCCAGACCAAAATCAACCCATTTACTTAACCATAACCACCCTGTACCCTATGTTGGATGAATTTCAAACATATAACAAGATAGAACAATTATAATTAAAAGTCATTTAATAAAGTTCATAACCATAACCATCCAAACATCCAACCAAGCATTTAACTGGTGTCAGCCCCAATACCAATAACAATGCCAAGGCTGACACCAATACTGACACTGCCCATGCCTATAGTAGTCACACAAAGCCTCTAACAAAAAACAAATTACATCCAATCATGACATGCCCCGACCATAGAAAACTAAAATCCAAGAAATAAGCAAAAATCTAAAATGAAGTCCATAGCACAAAATAGAGTCTTCTAAAGTATGAAAGCTCACCACTTTAGTCTAATATGAATATTGTACTTGGATCTAAGTCACTGAGCAGGAAAAGTGATATTTCTATTTCCTACATCACGTGGGGATACAACGTCTGAAGATGGGTTAGCTAGTGAACGCTAGCATGTAGTCAGGAATAAGGATAAAATAATACCACTATTCAAAACAAAATTATAATCATATGCAATCTCATACACACATATATATATATACCATGCTGAGAGAACCAGGTTTAGCATGTATTTAAAACCTTTAACCTAGGATTGTGTAGCTCTATCATCTTAAATCCAGCCAAAGGATATATGGGTTCAGCTCTCTTTGCTGAAAGGGCCCCGACACCTGTTAGCCACACGAGCCAAAGAAAACCTGAGATGACTAGTACATCTCCTAAAATATAAGTGTGAAATGATGCACACAGTCACCAAGACCACCCTCACATAGGTAAATATGAGTTTTCAGTTTTGGTCCCCCCTTCCTCCATGGGACTACTACCTTCCATAGCTTTGCTAACACATCCCCCTTTAATCCTATATTAAAATGATTTACTCATAACCAAAGAATTACCAAGGAGTCCTTTTAATTAGGTATTAACCATTGGTATTGTCATACTACAACTAGAGCTTGCAAGTCTATCCATTTATGCCATACCAAAGCCATTAAGCCAATTTGACTCCAAAGTTTACGTTTAAACCAATACCATGGCTACCGAGGCCTTATAAATCCATTTAAAACAATTTAAACTAATTTAGGTTCCATTACCTCTTATGAAATGCAAGGATTTCAATAATACTCAAACTATGTGATAACAGCATTCTCATTGGCATTTTCACAAACATGTTGAGGGCATATTGTTTCCAAAACCAAGTATCAATTGATCATATTCCCATTCAACCACATGTTCAAATCACAAATATAACATAAAACCATAAGTAGAATATGGGAAAACACTAACCAACCAAGAACAACCAAAACCCCCATCATATACTTCAAAACCCAAATCAATACCATAATAATGCCATAAAAATCATTCATTAAAATATGCTTTTAATTGAACTAACAATGCGGGAGGACTATCATGCCTTAGACAACAAGGAAGATGGAGAACTTTAAAGCCTTAATTGATTGACTTGAAGGAAACTCTAGCCATTCTTGAACAAAGAGCTTGAGAGAGATTTGAGAGTGTTTGATTGAGAATAATAGGTTAAGAAAGCCTCCAAAGGTGTTTTATGTCGTGGAGTCCAAAGTAGTTATTAGGGGGAAATGTCTAAAATACCCCCAACTTAAACTATAAAAAAGACGGAGGAGGGTACGATTGGACCCCTCGACCCATTTCCACATCATATGAGTTATACCCTCTACTCGTATCTTGATCAGAAAGTTGGAAACCATATTCTGTCCAACATGCGACTCCTTAGCCTAACCTGTACCATCACCATACAATATATACCCTTCAAGTCATACCATAAGCAGAACATCAAGGGGTTTCAATTCTCCCCCATTAGGATAATTCATCCTCGAATTATGGAACAAGGCGGTACAAGCATGAATCAACACCCAAATGTCTCTACTCTTACCTTTAAGATAGAAAACATAACACCAAGGAATTCACTTTCTTACCTTTAACAAGGACATAAAACAAAGATGCAAGAAAATCACTCATAACTTGAACATAAATTTCTAGAATGGGAATAGGAATGGATACTTGGACTTTATGTACTCTTCAATTTCCTATGTAGCCTCCTCTACCTTGTGGTTCCTCCATAGAACCTTTACCGTGGCCACATCCTTTCTCTGCAACCAACGAATCTAATGATCTAAGATTCTAACCAGGATCTCCTCATAAGATAGGGAATCAAAAATACCAATATCCTTTATAGGCACAACCTGCGACGGATCACCAATATACTTTCTCAACATAGAGACATGGAATACCGGGTGAATGGATCTCAAACTAGAAGGCGATTCCAACTCATACGCAACATTGCTAACTCTACTCAAAATTACATAAAGACCCATAGACTGGGTACTGAACTTTCCCTTCTTTCCAAATACATTACTCTCTTCATGGGAGACACCTTCAGGAACATCCTATCCCTAAACTCAAACTCCATATCCCTTCGCCTCACACCCACAAAGTTCTTTTGGTGACTTTAAGAAACCTTAATCCTATCCCGAATCACCTTCACCTTCTCTATAGCTTGGTAAACCAAATCCAAGCCAAATATATCCTTCTCACCAAGCTCGAACCACCCAATAGGAGATCTACACCTCCTACTATATAATGCTTTCAATAGAGCTATCCCAATTCTAGAGTGGTAGCTATAGTTGTTAGAAAACTCTACAAGAGGTAAGGGCTCAAACTAGCTACCACTATAGTCAATGACGCAAACACAAAGCATATCCTCCAATGTCTGAATAGTCCTTTCCACTTGCCCATTGTATTATAGGTGAAAAAAAATACTCAGACTCACCTTTGTCCCCAACCCTCTTTTAAATGACTGCCAAAAGTGAGATAAAAATGTGTACCATGATTAGAGATGATAGAGACAAGTACCCCATGAAACTTCATAATCTCTTAGAGGTACAACTTTGCATAATTCTTAGTTGAGAGGTTAGTCCTCACTGGCAAAACGTGAGTTAAGTCCTCACTGGCAAAACGTGAGTTAACTTCATTATCCTATCCACGACTACCCAAATTGAATCAAATTATTTTTGAGATCGAGCAAAATCGGTGATGAAATCTATGTTGATTACTTCCCACTTCCATTCAGAAAACTCAATCTCTTGATACGATCCTCCAAGCCTCATGTGCTCAACTTTCACTTGTTTGCACACTATGTACTTAGCCACAAAATGAGACACACTCTCTTTATATTATTCCACTGATATATCTCCTTAAGGTCATGATATATTTTTGTCGAACCAGGATGAACAACATAGCGTAACTAATGCACCTCAGCCAAGATTCTCTCTAGCAAACCATCTATATCAAGAACACATAGCCTTCCTTGGTACCACAAAGTGCCATCATTACTAACCTCAAAGGCCATTACCTCTGAGCACCTACATTATACTTGATCCTCATCAAGACGAGATCTAATATTTATTTTTTCTTAATTTTAGCACCAAGAGATGACTGCGCCACTTCCTGCACAAACACCCCACTATCTTCAGAGTCTAAGAAATAAACTCCAAGGATAGCCAAATGATGAATTTTCTTTACCAACCCTCGGTTACCTCTATCCATGTGAGCTAGACTTCTTATGGATAACCTGTTAAGAGCATCAGGAACCATGTTAGCTTTAACTGGGTAGTAGTAAAGACTCATGTCATAATACCTGAGGAGATCAAGCCATCGCCTTTGCCTAAGGTTAAGCTCTTTCTGACTGAAAATATATTGCAAGCTCTTATGATTGGAAAGATATCCACATGCACTTCATATAAATAGTAATGCCAGATTTTCAATGGAAACACCAAAGCTAACAATTCCAATTCACTAGTCAGCTAATTTCTCTCATGCACCTTTAACTATCTGGAAGCATAAGCTACCACCTTTCCATGCTACATCAGAACACAACTAAGCCCCACACGAGATGCATCACAGTAGACCATAAACCCATCAGTTCCTTCAGAAAAAGTCAAAATAGGAGCCAAAGTTAGATTATCCTTTAACTTCTCAAAATTTACCTCATAAGCATCAGACCATAAGAACTTTACCTTTTTCTGAGTTACTTAGTTAACGGGCCAGCTACAGTAAAAACTTTTCATAAACCTCCTATAGTAATCCACTAAACCCAAGAAACTTTAA
Source organism: Capsicum annuum (assembly GCF_002878395.1). Taxonomy (NCBI): domain Eukaryota; kingdom Viridiplantae; phylum Streptophyta; class Magnoliopsida; order Solanales; family Solanaceae; genus Capsicum; species Capsicum annuum. Next base: position 260,458 of record NW_025859354.1, read on the forward strand.
ATTTCGGTTGGAGTCGTGGGTCTAGGACACTTCTTCACTACTGTAACTTTCTGTGGATCCATTATGATCCCTTTACTAGAAATCACATGACCCAGAAAAGAGACAACACTCAACTAGCACTCACATTCCAAAAAGTTGGCATACAACTGCTGCTCTTTCAATGTCTGCAGCACAATGCGAAGGTGATCGATATGATCTAGCTCACTCTTTCAGTACACCAAAATGTCATCTATGAAAGCAATGACAAACAGATCCAGAAACTGAAGAAATACCCTATTCACCAAACCCATGAATGCCGCAGGGGCATTGGATAACCCAAAAGACATAACCACAAACTCAAAGTTGGGTAAGAAAGGCAGTTTTAGGGATATCCACCTTCCTAATCTTAAAAGGATGATACCCTAATCGAAGACCAATTTTGGAGAAAAATTTGCACCTTGGAAGTAATCAAACAAATCATCTATCCTTGGAACAGGAGACATGTTCTTTATCGTCACCTTATTCAACTATCAGTAATCAATACACATCTGGAGTGAACCATACTTTTTATGCATGAATAACACCAGTGTGCCCCACAGGGACACAGTAGGACAGATAAAACCCTTGTTTAAAAGATCTTTGAGTTGCTCCTTAATCTCCTTTAACTTAGCCTAAGCTATTCTATAAAGGGGAATAAAAATTGGATGGGTGTACGAAATAAGATCGATCCCAGACTATATCTCCCTAACAGGAGAAACACTAAGAAGGTCATCAAGGAAGACCTCAAGAAATTCATTCACCACTGGAATAGAATGCAAGGAGGGACCCTCCGAGCTAGAATCTTTAAGCCGTACCAGATGATAGAGACACCCCTTGGAGATTAATCTTTGAGCTCTAAGATACAATATGAACTTCCCCTTAGGAGTTAGGTAACCACCCCCTACTCAATAAATGGTTCACTTAGGAATTTAAAGACGACCTTATGGGTCCGACACTTAAGAGGAGTTTAGCATGAGTGCCACCAATCCATCTCTAAAATAATATCAAAATCAACCATACCTAGTTCAAATAGATCCATAAAAGTCTCCTTACTACCCACAAATACGGAACAACCCCTATAGACTCTTCTAGTCACCAAAGAATTACCCATCAAGGTAAAAATAGAAAAAGTATTTGAAGCATACTTCAGACCAAAACCAAAATGCATAGCCACGAATAGGATCACATAAGAGAGAATGAACCTCAGACTAAGTAAATGATACATATATCGAGAAAAGAGTTTCAATATACCAGACATAATATTAGGCTATGCCTCAGATTTCTATCAAGTAGTGAGAGCATAAAGATAGTTCTAACCAATACCGAAACTAGATGGTGCACCCTTGTGTGACATAACGGATAATGAAGAAACTGGAGCCTTTTTTCCTCCAAAGAAACCTTATCCACTAGATAGTTCTTAATGATTTGCCCTGGCTGACTACAACTGAAGCACTTATCCCTTCCTTCTTCATAATAATATGATGCAATTAACCATAGAACAGGTAGGGAGGATATGATTGAACTGATTGGGTCCCACTAGCCTAAATTAGGCACCCTATGCCCTGAAGTTGTCGCCACCTTGGAAACACTTGTCACCTGATGGATTTAAGTAGGGAGCACTAGTTGTCGATTAAGACCCAGAGTTGGATTACTTCTTCTTGGGCCACTTTTTATCATCCCTGCCACTCTATTATCATCCACCACCCTATTCATAGAAACTAAACATATTTCCATGCCTTTTTCTATCTTAGCTTGCTTTTTCTTCTCTTTCTCTACCTGTTGCATGTAAACAACTAACCTAGAGATATCCATGTCCTTCACCAACAAGGCGGCCTTACTCCCCAATATCAAATCTCTAGATAACCTAGAAGCAAACTTCCTCATACTAGCTCTTATGCTAGATACCAACTCCAAAGAAATTGTGATGATTGGTAAAACTTCAAGTCATACTCCTTGACTGATATTTTGCTTTGATTCAGATTGATAAACTTTTTTTTCTTTGCTTTCCTCAAATCCTGAGGAAAGAACCGGTTAAAGAAAGCATTAGAGAAATTCTCCCATAGTGCTGACTCAGCATTATTACCCCTTGACTGATCCCATTCCTCACCCCACACCTTTCATATTAGTGACATGCATAACACATAAGAACTTCTTCATCTCATCTAGAAAACCTTGAGGATACTCCTTAACCTTAACACCAGTAAAGGTAAGAAGACTCAACCTTATGAATTGGCCAACCCTTGTGCCCTCAGAAGATGAAGTAAAATTCACCACTCTTAGCTTAAGAAGCTAATAACTGAGCCGACATATGAATACACCAACAAAACTCAGCATTTGTCACATCAGTCTGAGGAACTGGAGGAGGACTAGAGGGAACCAGTGGAACTCAAAAAGGGGAAAATTCAGTACCTTAGACTCTACCACTTGAAAACATTACACAAAAAAGTGAAATATTTCTAAATGCCTTGTAGCCTCTCCCTTATGAGTATGGCGCGCTTCACACCCTTAAAAGATACTTTACTTGACATAACTTTATGTACTCTAAATTGGCCATGAACCTAGGGCTGTGATACCAATCTTACATGACCCAAACAAGGACCTAGTCATGTCGGACATCTCAAGCCCGACCCATACCAAAGACCGCCCCCAATACCCAACTATAACCACCCTGTTCCCTATGTCGGATAAATTTCAAACATATAACAAGATATAACAATTATAATTGAAAGGCATTTAATAAAGTTCATAACCATAGCATTCCAAACATCTAACCAAGCATCCAACTGGTGTTAACCCCATACCAATACCAATGTAAAGGATGACGCCAATACCAACACAACCCATGACCATAGTAATCACACAAATCCTCTAATCAAAAAACAAAGAACATTCGAGTGGGATATGACCCCTACCATAGCCAAAACCAAAGTCTAAAAAATAAGCATAAATATGAAATGAAGTCCATAGCACAAAGTAGAGTCTTTTGAAGTATGTAAGCTCACCACTTCAATCTGACATAGATGTTATCCCCGAATCTAAATCACTGAGCAGGAGGAGTAGTATGGTCAGTTCCTGCATCGCATTAGCATAGCAGGTCAACGCTAGCATGTACTCAAGATTAAGGATAAAATAATGCCATTATTCAAAATCAAAGTAAATAATCATATGAAATCTCATACATACATATATATACCATGCCAGAAAAGAGAACCAAGTTTAGAATACATTTAAAACCTTTAACCTGGGATTATGTAACTCTACTATCCTAAATCCACCCATGGGCTATATGGCTTTAGCTCCCCCTGCTGAAAATGCCCCAATGTATGTTATCTGTATAAGATGGAGAAAACCTGAGATGACTAGTACATCTCCCAAAATATAAGTGTGACATGATGTACAAGGTTACCAAGACCACCCTCACATACCCTAGGACCTCCCAAAATATAAGTATGACATATGGTGGTCCAATTTTGGTCTCCGTAGGACCACCTCTTTCCACAGCTTTAAAATATATATCCTTTTAAGCCCATAGTAGAATCATTCACACACAACTAACTAATTACAAAGGAGTCCTTCTAATTAGGCATTAACTATTAGTATTTTCATAAAAAAACTAGAACTTGAGAGTTTACCCATTTATGCCATTCCAAATCCATTAAACCAATTTGACTCCAAAGTTTCCATTTAAACCAATACCATGGCCATCGAGGCCTTTATAATCCATTTAAAACCATTTAAACCAATTTATGTTCCATTACCTTTTATGTAATGCAAGGATTTTAATAATAGTCAAACTATGTGATAAAACCATTCTCATTGGCATTTT
>NW_025859355.1:0-2537 GCF_002878395.1 Capsicum annuum
CTCTCTCAAAGAGAGTGAAACACACTTGCTTTGCCACATAAGCATTCGGGGAGGTAAAAAATTTAGTTTGAATAGTTCAGGGGGATCATAGGACTCTCGCAAAGCATAGGTGTGTAGTTGGGATTTGGGGTAAAGGTTGGGGGGTCTTTTGGCCATTTTCTCTAATTACAAGGCATGGTTAAAGTTTGCGTAATTACAAAACATAAATATACCTTAAATCCCTCTCTTTCTCTCCCTCTTTCTCGCCTCTCTCCTCCTCTCTCTCATCTCTCTTTCCTACTTTCGTTTTCACCCCTCTACCTCGCTCTCCTTCAGATATAGGTAATTTTTAGTCCATAATTACAAGATACAGTTAAAATTTGCATAATTACAAAATGCAGATATACCTTAAATCCCTCCCTTTCTCTTCCTCTTTCTTGCCTTTCTCCTCCTTCTCTCTCTCCTTCTTTCATTCCCATCCCTCTATCTCGCTGCCCCCCTCCCCCCTTCTCATTATTTTATTTTTTATAATTTTAAGAATCGTATATTTGTATATACAATGTACAAAATGTATATGTATACGCTCAATATACATTCTGCAAATGTATATATATACAAATTTATAGTTATTTAATATACACTATGATAATATACAGACATTCAGATATACAATTGCAAAAAAAATAAACTAGATGTACATATACAATTAATAACTTATACACATATGACTTATATAATTGACATATATGACTTATACATATACGACTTGTACAATTGACTTATACATATATGACTTATATAATACATCATATAAATAATTAATATACAACTAATACATAAATGCATATATAATTGACACATAATACAATTGATAACAATTTAGTTATATTATGAAAATAACGATTGAATTTTAAAAAATAATTTATATATTTGTATATACACTATACAAAATGTATATGTACACACTCAATATACATTCTGCAAATGTATAGATATAGATAGATAGTTTTTTAATATACACTACAATAATATATAAACATTCAGATATGCAACTGAAAAAAAAATTAGATGTACATATACAATTAACAACTTATATATATATGACCTATATAATTGACATGTATGACTTATACAATTGACTTATATATATATGACTTATACAATTACATCGTATATACAATTAATATACAACTTATACATATGCGCATATTTAATTGATACATAATAGACAATTGATAACAATTTAGTTGAATTAAGAAAATCTTCTATGAAAAAATACAGCGAATGGGTAGGGTAAAACACAAAATATCAAAAAAAATTGGAAGAAGAAATAGAAAGAAAAATATTCTTTGATATATGCTAGAATAAACTTTGATATCTGTTGAATTAGGCGGGATACACACTGGCGCTAAAACCGTCCAATAAGAGAATGACCTATTGCCACTAAACACTCCAATCAGTTAAGAGAAAAAAACAAAAATTAATTATGAGAGAGAAAGTTTTACTTGCCTTTGATATAGTATATATTAACCATATCATGTAATTATTAAAAATTATTAACTATGAATTGTAATTTTTTAAAACCTTAACCATACCATTTAATTATTAAATTATACAGGGAAATCTTAGTAGCTTAGTTGGTTAGTTACCTGAACTTTCACCTTATTGGTGAGGGTTCGATTCCCCACATTGTAATCCCCTACTCAAAAAAAAGAAGAAGAAAATATTAAATTATTTTATCTATAATGTGTAATTTTTCCTATTATTAATCCAAGTCCTCAAGAAACGAGGTGTGATCCTAATCTCATCACAATAGGGTAACACTTGGTCATTGTCCTTTGTCCACCTCCATCTCATGACATCTTTTGCAAAAGCCAAAACCCTTTCTTTTTTATTAGGATTCAACTTCATTCTCACAGAAGAACTAACATTGTTGTAGTTTCTCTTAAAGTTACTCTGATCGACAACTTCTACCTCTCTTCCGCCCATTTTTATCTCTGCGCCCTGCGGTTGAATGATCACAATATTGTTCTTGTTGAATCTTTAATGACGATGATGAGGTTGTTCAGGTCTTGTTGAGTATTGTTGTTGTGGAGATATCGGTGGACCATCAGTGATGGGAAGGGGAGCATCTGTTGTTGATGAAGACATAATTAAATATGCATATAAAATTATAATTTCTAGATCTAACAACATTAAGATAACAAAACAAATTCAACACATATTATTGGAGTAATCATTTTTCAGCCCCTTTTAGGTCAGTGGACTAAATTTTGCCTTGAGATGTAGTTTTATAATTAATCTTCAAGCTAAAGGAGGACATAATTCTTAAATTGCCCTGAAAAATTGTTATTTCTATACATGATTTTATGAGTCTGATCATTATTCATTTCAAAAAGATATTTAATTTGCACATATCATCTATAAGAAAATTATGTATTTATGGCAATTTTTGACTATTAATACAACGCGATTTACTTCTAATTTAAGGCAATATGAGTTATTTTTTTTATTTGTGTGATAGATCTATTTCAGAATATGTAGCACATGTTATGTAT
>NW_025859356.1:0-2139 GCF_002878395.1 Capsicum annuum
TGGAAAGCCCTGCTACCGGCTATTCGTTCTAATAAAATTTATCTTACCATTTGAAGCCGATCTAGTTGGGTTGGATAGATTCTAAACATGTTAGGTGCTTATCTAGATTGAAAAAAAAAATGAGAAGGATCCGTAAATGCCCCAAAGGCGCGAGAAATATATCAAAATTCGTGGTATGATCGGAAAGTACTGCTACCGGCAAACCACACATTAATATAAATAAAAATATATTTAAAAGAATTTAAAAGCGGGATAGAAGTCACTTTTGTGAGCCAACAAATATTATATACCCAAAAGATGATTTTAAGCCAGACGTAAGTCATTAAAGCGACCGTGCTAGAACCACGGGACTCGAGGGGTGCCTAACACCTTCCCCTCGATCAACAGAATTCCTTATCCGGATTTCTAGTTTGCAAACCAAAGAAAATAAAGAGTCATTTCCTTTTGAATAGGAATTCAATGAGGTGACTTGGAACACCTAAACTCAATTCCAAGTGGCGACTCTGTAAGTAAAATAATCCCTTTTCAAAACGTCACTTTAATTGGGAATACTCATTTTCTCTAAAACCAACTCCCTAGCGGGGTCGAATGCGGTGAAAAATAGGGGTGTGACAGATGGCAACTCTACTGGGGAAATAACTAGAATTCGAGCTTTTGTATTGACTTAATTGGCTTTATTTAATTTTGATATTGTATATTGTTGGCCTAAATGTGTTCTTTGCCTACATGTTTATCGCTTTGATATTATTTGAATTGCAATATAAACTGTCTTCTCTCGCGCACCCATCTGAGTCTTCTGAGATACTGTATATTCGGAGATGCGGTATACGCTCCCGAGCTTGAGATACCAGAGATGCGGCAACGCTCCTAGGAAGGATTCTGTAGTCACCCATGATTTAGGACGGAAAGGGACCAATAGTCAGGCCGGAAAGCCCTGCTACCGGTAAAGTTGTCCCTTGCCGACTCGAGTTGTCCGCTCGTTTCATTGACAGTCTAGATCCCTAACTCCACCAGGTTAAACCTAACATAACTGGAACTTAGACATGGCTATCCCTAATAGACTGCATTTTATTTGTATCACGTGTATTTTTGACTTAGTGGGGCTCGACCCTAGGGTCGGGTCCATCATGTACATTTTATGTGCTACTTGTTGCATTATAGGAAACGCCATATCGAATGTTGACCGGTTTTTAAGTGAATTAATTGATCTGAAAAAGGGGTTAAATAAAATTTTTTTTTAAGGATTTATTTCATAAATATATAATATTTTACATAGAACTTTTTTTTGTAAAGATTAAGTCGTTTTAACGTCGTGGTCTCGTTATGTCTGTTTTCTTTGGTTTTAAAATCTTTCTTAGGAATATCATAGAGCTCATTTCTGTCAAACACTTTTTTTTAAATAATTTGGTCCACTATTTTATTTTAATAATTTAATTATTTCTGATATGTCTGGTTCAAATGTCATCAAATTATCGTCTCTACTCTAGGATGTTTTAGAAGACTTGAATACTTCCTGTTTTGTCAGTTATTATTTTCTCATGCTCATTTTGAAATCTTATTCCGTGTCATTTCGTCAACTTCTTTCGAAAATTATTTTTATCCTGCTTTAGGAGGTTTAAAATAGAATTCTTATTTGCCATCATTATACTATAGGGAAATATGAACTCAGTTGGAAGGAGTGACAAGAGGCCGAGGGATGATGAAACCCCATTTCATGGTGTTGGATAAAGTTCCAAAGCTATTGCGAACATGGTATAACAATATGACTGACTATGGACAGGGAGAAGTATATAAACACTTGGGATTTTTAAGGAGTCTGTTGAATGTTGAACCACGAAGAGACGTGATAAAATCTTTGGTACCATTTTGGGATCCTTCAAACAACGTATTCCGATTCTCTGACTTTGAGCTTACTCCCACATTGGAGGAAATAGGAGCATTTATTGGAAAGGGAAAGAACCTTCACCGAGGAGAACCCATGATACCGAAGCATGTCACTTCCGAAAGATTTTTCGAGCTATTGCACATAAAAAAGAAGAACATAGGAGGCTGCCTAGAAAATGGATGGGTTCGTCTAGAATTTTTGTACGAAAGATATGGTCAGGAAAGGGGATTCGAGTTGTTTAAATCAGAACTTAA
>NW_025859357.1:0-2180 GCF_002878395.1 Capsicum annuum
AGTGTTTCTCCTTGGGGTGCTCCTGTGTTGTTTTTGAGAAAGAAAAATGGCTCTTTGCGTATGTGCATTGATTACCGCCAACTGAATAAAGTTACCATCAAAAATAAGTACCCCCTTCCGAGAATAAATGAGTTGTTTGACCAATTATAAGGTGCAAGTTATTTCTCAAAGATAGACCTTCATTTAGGCTATCATCAACTCAAAGTTAGGGAGTGTGACATCCCAAAAACCTCTTTTTGAACTCGTTATGGCTATTTTGAGTTTCTTGTTATGTCTTTTGGGTTAACTAATGCCCAGTAGCTTTTGCGGACCTCATGAATTGAGTGTTCAGACCATATCTAGATATGTTTGTCATAGTGTTCATCGATGATATACTGGTGTACTCCTATAGTAAGGATAAACATTCTGATCATTTTCGAACTGTCTTGCAAACCCTAAGAGATCACAAGTTATTTTCCAAGTTCAGTAAGTATGAGTTTTGGCTAAGGTCAATTGCTTTTCTGGATCATATCATTTCTTTCGAGAGTATAAGAGTTGATCCCCAAAAGACCGAAGATGTTAGAAATTGGCCTAGACCTATTTCTTCAATTTATATTTGAATTTTCTTAGGTTTAGCTGGCTATTAACGCCGTTTTGTTGAGCGTTTCTCCTCTATAGTGTCTCCTATGACTCGGTTGAGCCAAAAGAAAGTGAAGTTCTTGTGCTCTGAATCTTGTGAGAAGATTTTTCAGGAGTTAAAGACTCGACTGACTTCAGCCCTTGTTTTGACTTTGCCTGATGGTGTTGATGGTTTTATGGTTTACTGTGATGTTTTGAGAGTTGGGCTGGGTTGCGTATTGATTCAAAAGGGAAAGGTGATAGCTTATGCTTCTAGACAGTTGAAACCCCACGAGAAAAATTACCCTACCTATGACCTTGAGATGGCTGTTGTTGTGTTTGCTTTGAAAATTTAGAGACACTATTTGTATGGTGTCCATGTTGATGTTTCCACTGATTATAAGAGTCTGAAGTATGTGTTTACCCAAAGAGAATTGAATCTTAGGCAGAGACGATGGTTAGAATTGAAAAAGGACTATGATATGAGTGTGTTGTACCATCCAGGCAAGGCCAATATTATGGCGGATGCCCTAAATAGAGTGTCCATGGGTAGTGTTTCGCATGTGGTAGAAGGTAAGAAAGAGTTGGCTCGTGATGTACATCGTTTAGCTAGATTGGGGGTTAGGTTGTTTGACTCTGCTGAAGGTATTGTAGGGGTTAAGAGTAGTTCCGAATCATCCTTGGTTTCGGAAGTGAAGGAAAAGCAATACTTAGATGCTAGTTTGGTCAGACTGAAGGAGTCAGTCAAGGACCAAAAAGTAGAGGTTTTCTCCCAAGGGGGTGATGGTGTGTTGAGATTGCAAGGTAGATTGTGTGTCCCGAATGTTAATGATCTGAGACAGAGGATTTTGGCTAAAGTGCATGGGGCACGATATTCTATTCATCCTGGTGCCACCAAGATGTACCGATACTTGCGGGAAATCTATTGGTGGAGTGGCATGAAGAAAGATATAGCAGCATTTGTAGCTAAGTGTGCAACATGCCAACAGGTTAAAGTTGAACAACAAAGACCTAGTGGTATGATGCAAGAGTTTAGTATTCCCTACGCCATCATAATTCCATTTGTGTTGTGGTTGATAGGTTGACAAAGTCTGCTCATTTCTTGCCTGTTCATACCCTATATACTGCTGAGGATTATGCTAGATTGTGTATCCGAGAGCTAGTTAGACTGCATGGAGTTTCCTTGTCTATCATTTCGGACAGGAGTACTCAGTTCACTTCGCAATTTCGGAAATCTTTTCTGAAGGGTCTTGGTACCCAAGTGCTTTTGAGTTCTGCTTTTTATCTGCAGACCGATGGTCAGGCTGAGCATACCATCCAGAACTTAGAGGATAAGTTGAGAGCTTATGCACTTGACTTTAAGGGAAGTTGGGATGATCACTTACCATTGATAGAGTTTGCTTACAATAACAGTTTCCACTCTAGTACTGGCATGGCTCCATTTGAAGCCTTATATAGAAGGATGTGTAGATCACCCATAGGTTGGATCGAGGTGGGTGAAGAGGGTGGAGTGGTCCTGATTCGGTATTTGAGTTAATGGAAAAAGTTAAGTTGATTAGGAAAAGGTTGAAAACTGGGCAGAG
>NW_025859358.1:0-1157 GCF_002878395.1 Capsicum annuum
ATTATATATTAATTATTAATAAAGTGTACGTTAATGAGGAATTGAGATATATATACCACTCTCTTATATAATTGGCAAAAAGAGAGCCAAATAAAAATTAGCAAAAAGGAGACCTAAATTAATTGACATTAATTAATCAACTAATAAAAAGTTACTTTCTCCGTTTCAAAATAATTAAATTATTGAAATATGACACATATCTTAAGACAAAAAGATAAAGACATAAATTAATCACTTATTTCATTTTTGTTCTTTTCAAACTTTAAAACATTAGTAATGATCATTGGAACTCAACCTTGAAAATTTAATTAATGAAGGGTAGAATTGGAAAAATTTTTCAATATCTATCTTGAATAATGAACAATTCAATTATTTTAGACACTAAAAAATACTCCAATAATTCAATTATTTTGGAACGAAGAGATTATCTCTTTGACAATTATTTTGTAAAAAATTACTAAATTTAAGCAAAGAAACACACTTATTTGTCCTAAATAGATGGTTCAGTTGCTTTTCACTTTCCCTATAATTAGGTTCATTCAACTGCAAACTTATAAATAATCATAAAATTGAGAGGAAAAATGCAGAAAATATAAGATTCAAATTAAAGTTCTTACTGATTAAGGATCAATTTATTTGGAGAAGATGATTTCTATGTTTATTAGAATTTACTATAGTGGTGAATGAGATTGTAGCAAGAGATTTGTGAATTATGAAATTAAATAAATTGCCATCAATACATGTATTGGTTATAATGGATTCATTCAAATTATTACACCTGATAAAATTGGAAGTTTTAAAAGGCAATCTTCAAAATCACAATTACTACACAGACTATCGTCAACTTTTTTCAATAACTTTTCCTTATCCATTACTTTTAACAACAAAAACTAACACAACATAAATCTTCTATCAAACCATGCAAAATCACGACCTTGATTTACTTGGAAAAATTTAAAAATAGATGAGTTCTTTTGTTAAAATAAGACAACTAAGAAATACTTTAAAGGAAATGAAAGATTTTGTGGATTAGAGACGGACTGAGTGACGGTTATGTAAGGGACTATAAGAAGAAAAACGAGGGAATGAAAATGGAGAAAAAGAAGAAGAAAAACAAAGCACGATTACTGTTAAAAGTGCTTTTGAAAAAAAAAAAA
>NW_025859359.1:0-3412 GCF_002878395.1 Capsicum annuum
CATGATAAGAAACACGAATGTGAAAAGTTACCCAAGCATGATGAAATCACATGCCATAATAAACTAATTATATGTCATAATAAACTAAAAGTTTATTGTTTATTGATACGAAATTCATGCAATAGTAAACTTGATGTTTACTAAAGAATTTTTGCACATGATATGGTAACTTGGAGTTACTAATACAAATCATTTAATTTGTTGACATAAACGATTTTTCATTATGAAGATGTGCATATTGAGTATTAGACATATGCTGAAGAAATAAAAGATTCTTCAAGAATTATTTATGTTGCTTGTTCTCATGACAAGTTGGTTGGACCAACTAATGTTGGGATTTGATCCCTCAAAATCTGGAATATATAAAAGGTGAATAAGGGTCCGTTCACCTATCATGTGATATGTTGAAAAGATGCATCAATAAGATGATCGCATGCACATTCATTGTCAACCTACGTTTGATATTCATAAAGTTGCTTGCTCAATAAAATTGAGTTAAGAGCATAACTTTCAGATTGTGTAATCAAGACAATCTTGATGATGATGGTTTGACATTGAATGTCTTCGATAAATAGTTCAACCATTGCAAATGAGAACAACGTTTCATGTGTTGATTTGAAATATGATATGATGCATACAATAGCACTTGTATGCATTAGACCAATGAATTATGATTATTTCTTCCCTCTCAATTGGTTCAAGGTCAAGAACCAACTATTCCAGCTAATAATTTTGATGTGCGGTATACGATTAATGAATATATATATCATGATGCACAAAGATGGATTACTCAAACAAGATGTAGGATGTGTGTTAGTTTTCCCAAAATAAGGAAGAGATTATAAACATCTATGAAATATGTTAGGAATTATCATCAAATTCCCATTCAAAAAATAATTCAAGTCAAATGCCGAAAGCATCTCATATTTAAGCTGCAAGTGCTCCTATTTTGTGTCCATGAAGGACAACGTCTATGCATGTGTGAAGCATCGTAGACCAATCGGTTTCAAATAAAATAATCCTTGAAAAGGATAAGGAGCAAACAATCATAATATAAAGGCAATGTGCTCTTGAAGAACCTATGACATAACACTTCATGAAACCTTATGAGAGGTTCAGGTACCTGAAAATAATTAAGTGATGAGATCTCAAAATGTTATGTCGCATTATGAACCGATACAAAATGAGAAACCATCGATGATATCTCTGATACAATATTGGCAAAATATTGTGAAAGATTACGAGGATCTTAATTCTACATTAATTTAAGCATTCTGACGTAGAAAAATTTATCAAGTGATGAAAGGATGCATCTTGATAAGCATAGCACTTATTTGATTTGCAGTCCAGATACTTGAAGATGTCACACATATTGAATATTGTCACTTGACAAAAATGTATATGAAAATCCTTAAAGGATTTAAAATGCCTAAAGCATGTAAATTTTCTGGGCAGAGGCGAACCATGGATTTGAAGATAGCGGGTGCACCATTATCTTTAATTAAGTCATGTCAATTATCAACTACCTAATTTGACATATAATTCTTTTAAATTTAAAAATTGCAAAAAATTATTAGCAAAGTATAAATTTCAAAATGATCAAATATCATCAATTTAGTGCTAATATAACAAAAGTAGACCATCCTTTAATATTAGACATCGACGCATTTTCATATTTAAAAACTGTCAATGATTGCATCGTTGCTTATATTTACAAATATATTTTTCTTTCTCAATGTAACAAACTAAACAATCACTTAAAACCTAGATTCGGTTGACAAAGCCCTTGTTGAATATAGTGTCTTCTCACTTGATCTCGTATCGTCGAGTCATATTCATGAATTGATTTTCTTTCATCAGGGTCGAATTTAAGTGAATTCACATCAAATTCTTTATAAGACGGGGAGAATTGTCTTTAAAACTAGAACTTGGTTGAGGAGAATAATATCTACCAATTTCAATTCACAAGAATCAATAACAAATTCCTACAAAATAAAATTTTCATCAAAAATATAAGTAAACATAACATTACTAATAGGGGAATCACACTCCTCCTTCCATAGGTTGCAATTAGAATTTTGAAAATATATTAATACTTTAAATTGAGAAATAAAAAAAATACCTTATTTTATCTATCATCATTTCAACTAAAAAGTATGTTAATATCCACGAGCATCTAATTTTTATCGAGTGATACAGAAACAAAATAGACGATTCATAAGGAAAAAAGTAACTAATATTAAAGAATTTACGATATGTTATCGTCAATAGCCACAAAATTATGAAGAATAAAGGTAATGTAGAGATGAAACTTGGAAGAAAGAAAAATTTGTTTGAAGGGACTTTTGGGTTTGGAAAAAATATTTTAGGGATAGGGGGGGGCGGAGGAATACACCAATACCGTTTGGACTTGGCAGCTTAGGGATTCGGAAATTGTGTGTTAAAATTTATTTTAAATTGAGGTGGGGCCAGATGAGGTAGAGCAATTAAAGGACTAAAAAAACATAGCTCTCCGCCCCCCGCCAGGAATCGAACTTGCAATGTCGGATTCCAAATAGTGCTCAACTTTGAGTCTCAAACTAATGCACCCAAACGAATTTTGTTATTGAGGGTGCACTATTTAATATATTAACGTTATATTAGGGTATCTATACCTATATCTATATATATAATTTTTTACGAAGTTACTGGGTGCACGTGCACCCTCAAGGGTGCCACGTGGGTCCATCTCTATTTCTGGGAAACTTGTTCATTATCCGTATAAGTGTCATGCCCCTATTTTTTACCGCCCCAACCCCGCTAGGGAGTTGGTTTTAGAAAAATGGGTTTTTCCAATTAAAGTGACGTTTTGAAAAGGGATTATTTATTTTACAGAGTTGTCACTTGAATCGAGTTATGGTGTTCTAAGTCACCTTATTGAATCCCTAGTCAAAAGGAAATGACTCTTTATTGGTTTGCGAAAACAGAAGACTGGATAAGGAATTCTGTTGACCGAGGGAAAGGTATGAGGCACCCCTCGAGTCCCGTGGCTCTACCATGGTCACTTTAATGACTTAAGTCTGGTTTAAATTAATCTTTTTGATATAAAATATTTATTAGCCTAAAATTACTTATATCTCGCTTTTATTTATCTTAAATTAAAAACTATCTTATTATATTAATGTGTGGCTTACCAGTAGCAATACTTTCCGGCCTTTCCATGAGTTTTGATATATTTCTCATGCCTTTGTGGCATTTATGGATCACATCCATTTTATCCAAACCTAAATGAGCATTTAGCAAGCTTTAATTCTATCCTTTTCAATTAAATTCAACTTCGATAAATTTTGTGAAAAATATTTTTTTTCTTTTCGGATAATAGATTTTAAAAGTTGATTTGCAATCTAACTCGCATCTTTTCTTTTACTAGGAG
>NW_025859360.1:0-1793 GCF_002878395.1 Capsicum annuum
AGTGAGGATAGTATATATGAAATTTCAGAAAATGAAACAGATAATGAAATAGATAGTGAAATAGATGAATCAAATGACTGAAGAAGACATAAAAATAATAATAAAGGAAGAATATTTAAATGATGAAGGAACAGACCAAAAAATAATATTTGACAGTAACATATTTGATGAAATAAAAGGTAAAGAATTAGACTTAAGTGTAGATAAAATATTTAAAATACCAACAATAAAAAATATATTTTCTAGGAAAAAAGAAGAATATTATGTAGTAAGCCAAAAGAAACATGTAATAGACTGTAGATATCCAAAAGGTAAAACTACTATACCACTAGTAACAAAAAGAATAATTAATAAAGAGATAAACGATATAAAAAGTAGAGACCCAATAAAATATGTACACCTTGGAGGTACAGAGATATTAATAAAAGCATGTTTTAGAGAAGGAATAGATACACCAATAGAATTATATTTAGCAGATGATAGAATTATAAAACCTATAGAGAAAAGCATAATAACTGCCATAAAAGGAAATTTAATATACCAAAAATTTAAATTTATAATAAGTGCAAATTATTCAGTAGCGGTAACAGATAAAAATATAGATAAATCATTAGTATTATATTGAAAAATATCAGGAATAGAATTAATCCTAGGAAGTAAAATATTTACAGCAAGATGCAAAAATTTATATGTATTAACAACAAAACATAAAATAACAGGAAAAAATAAGATTAACAAAATGCGATAGAAAGTCCATTTGACCAAATTGTAAAAACAATAGATAATAATGATTATATCTATAGAGACATAGATATAGAAGAAAATTTAGAAATAATAAATGATAGAATAAGTACAACGAAAAGAATAGCTGATGAAAAACCAGAACCATCAAGCTCATAAAAAAGAACAAGTTATGAAACAAATTCAACAAATAATTTAAACCAATATTACATAACAGGAAAGGTAAATGAAAAAGAATATTTAATACTCTTAAATACAGGACAAGAAGAAAATTATATAGCAAAATATCTAGTAAAAAATGAAGAAATAAAAAACTGATAATGATATATGCCCAGGTCTACCAAGAAGTTTAATAAATAGTAAAAATATAGCTGAAAAAGAAATAATAATAGAAATTAGAAAAATAAAAATAGAATTTGAAGTAAAGGAAGAAATGCAAAAAGCAGACTTAATATTAGGAATAAAATGGCTAGAACAAGTAAATCCATATAATATAGAACATACACAATTAACCTTAACATATAACAGAGAGAAATTATTCTTAAAAAGAGCCTTAACATAAAATGAAAATATATGTATTAATGAAGATAGTAGTAGAAGGATATTACAGTAGATATTATACGCCTATGATAGATACAGGAGCAGAAGCTAATTTATGTAGATATAATTGCTTACTAGAAAGAAAATGGAATAAACTAAAAACACCAATAATAGTTAAAGGATTTAATAATGAAGGAAGCTTAATTACTTATAAAGCTAGAAGTGTAAAAATACAAGTATAAGATAAGATATTAACAATAAAAGAAATTTATAATTGTGAACTAACATCAAAAGATATACTTTTAGGGATGCCGTTTTTAGATAAATTATACCCATATATAATAACTAGAACAGATTGGTGGTTTACAACACCATGTAAACAGAAAGTAAGAGAAAAAAGAGTTAATAATCAAATAAGAAAGAAAACTGATTGGATAAAAGGAAGTGAAAAAATTACACAAAAGTTAGAAAATATAAAAAATACTGAAGATACAATAGAACTAGTCGTATTT
>NW_025859361.1:0-4101 GCF_002878395.1 Capsicum annuum
GGTATATTTTCTCTAGATTGGATAAATATTTTTGTATGGAATGACAGACTGGATCACCAATCATAGCTTAGGACTTGTGTATAACCTATTATACTTGAAGAAAATCAGTGCATTTTCTATTTCTCCAATTCATCCTTTCAATTGCTTGCTCTATTTTCTCTTAAATCTCAGTTATGGATGTTGATTACTTCCAGTATACTTTCTAGAATTTGTATGTTGAATATGGTAGAGATCCGTGTCATTACGTTCATAATCGTTATGTTTGTTCTTAGTTCATCTCTAATTACAGATATTCTTACTCTTCAACAATTATCATTCTGGTTTTCTTTTTTTTTTTAAACCATTTCGTAAGTAATTCTCTACTATTCTGGATTTTCTTTATATTTTTTAGGAATAAAATTTATTCAGTTGAAATTTTCAATTGCGTCTATGGCTATTGAGCAAGGAGAATCAATTCTTGAAGCTACTACTTGTCACAAACCGAACCAGGGCCTGGCCGTGATGATATCTCAATCCCACTATGGACCAAATACCAAGCCTTCTTCTAGCTCCATGAGCATAATTATAATAATAATAATGCAGAAGACAACTCAAAATTGAATAGAGAGATCAATAGATAAATAAAATAAACTGAGAGTCAAAATAATATCCAACCAACCCACATCTATCCACCAAAGCCTCTAACAACCAAATATCAACCTATGTCGGGACAAGCCACAGACGGTAGCAAAAAAAGATCCCAAAAGATAGTAAAAAACACAACAAAAAACAAACAATGAAATGACGAGCCTACTAAAGAAAGGAAGATCACCACTTCAAATCAACTCAACAAACGTGTTAATCCACCTAATGTTGCTCAGGGGTAAAAGAAGTATCTTCAGACCCTACATAATGAAATAATGTTTCATCCTAGGATGGGTAGCGGGGTAAGCTCTAGCACGTAACTCAGGTATGGAATAAAATAATGTCATGTTCAAATCCAAGTAAAAACCACATACACACATTGTATATACATATATAGATAAGATGTCAGGATAGGGAACAAGGTTTAAGCGTGAGATTTAAAATCATTAACCTAGATTGTGTATCTCTAATCGTCCTAAGGGAACCCACAGGACAGATGGGTTTAGCTCCCCTTACTGAAAAGGCCTCAGTGTGTGTTAGATGCACGAATTGGAGAAAAATGAGAAAAGGCCAAAACCAATGAGGCTCCAACCATTCCAAAATGTAAATATATATATAGTGTGTGACCTATGCACACGTTTATTATAACACCCCGAGTCTGGTACCCCGAATACTACACGGTGCTAACAATCCTAAATGACCACTAGCTAACCCATGACTAATATCTGTAACTAAGAACTGGATAATAGTAATATTGTAATAACAATATAACTGAAATAAATGCAAAAATTTGGCAGAAAACTTGCCATAAGGTTCAAATACTAAACAATATTGAATAAAATAACATCTGAGCAAGGTATGATAATACTAAGATTGAAATAACTATCTGAACATGCTATAGTCTAAAAGCCTCTAAACTGTCTAAATAAGGAGTTGATGGGACATGTCCCCAACTAACTCTATCTACTAAAAATAACAAGTACTAAAATACTAAAAGAATGAAATAATCATGTCCTCAAATTATAAGGACTAACTACTGACTCTGATTGCTGATATCTAAGCTGCTAAGCGTGATCGGGAACCTGGGAGT
Organism: Capsicum annuum; assembly: GCF_002878395.1. Classification (NCBI taxonomy): domain Eukaryota; kingdom Viridiplantae; phylum Streptophyta; class Magnoliopsida; order Solanales; family Solanaceae; genus Capsicum; species Capsicum annuum. The sequence continues at coordinate 1,715 of NW_025859361.1, forward strand.
CCAAACCTATGGTATAAAACACCATAGCACAAAAGAAAAGTATACATCAGTACATGTGAATGTAATGGTATGCAAAGTGAGGTAAGGATGAATGTAAGAGTTCATATGCATGAACTATAACTGACTGAATAGCATGAACATGGTTGCGTGAGGATACATGTATGAATACGTGGACTGTAACTGAGGTCGTATAATGCTGAATACTGAATATGAATACTGATTAACAAATGTTTAAGTCTATGGATACAGTATAACTGGTAATTGAATGACTGTATCTGACAGTTCAGAATCTGTGGAACTATATTGAGTTTACTGATAACATGGATTACTGATAACTGATGTACTATTAACTAAATAATTGTTTTTGACAGTCCTGATTCTGATGGAACTAGCTGAGTTTTGTACTAAGCTGAGTGACTGTATCTGATAGTCTTGAAATCTGTTGAACTAGCTGAGTTCTTTACAGAAGACTAAGATTGAGACTGTGGGAGGTAATTATCTAACTGACATGCCCCATAACTGAACTGGTGGGGTCCAACCTATGACCCAGTTTGAAGGGTGTCAATACCGTGCCACGAGTAAAGACAAGTTTTGAGTTAACCCTCTGCTAATAGGGAGTTTTTACATCAACCCCCTGCCGGTAGGAGAACTCGAATGAGATATATTAACCCTAGATTCATAGGGATATATCTCAACCTACACTGGCTATATAGTTCTAGAATGCAAGGATTGCTTCTAAGGAACATACCCTCTACTGACTAATAGGTGAGCCCTCATCCCTAGGTTCACTCGGTGTTGAATACTACTCCTAACTAAATAGACACTGAACTGAGTATACTGGACCAAATTGGACTGAGTTTACTAAATTTAGTTGACTGACGGAATACTACTGAGTTTTATAACTGACTGAATTTATAGAGGACTGAACTAAATACTTAATGGGATTGAACTGATACAAGATCTACTGAGTTTTCCTGAGTCATGTAACTGACTTAGTTCTACTGAGTTCTGAAACTTGACTGAGAGTACTACTTATCATGTCATGACTAAGGTTATCTTAAAATCTGACACTAGCTCTAGGCACACAGCTAAATTATTGGGTATTAAATACCCCCAAGACTTGATAGAATTAATATAAATAGGACATGACACTTCTTGAACACATGACCATAGTCAACAATTCTCAGTACAACCATTGAGGGATTTCACAAAGCATTTGTAAGCCATAAGCTTACATATGAATAGGAATGCATGCTAACATAACATAATTTCACAAATCCATACTTATGAGTATTCCGCCAAATCATTACAAGACATAGCTTAAGCATGTGAGTCATTTTGAACATGTGGGTACATCATGAGTTCATCATTTAGATCTCAAATAGGTCATAATGCACAATTCTTATTCACTTTGGCATTTTAACAAACACATGGAAGGCATAACCCTTTCTAGGGCATAAATAAACAACTAATACATCACGACTATATCAAGCACTTCAAATTTAAGGATTTCAATACACATACTAACATAAAGTCATGAAAATTTAATAAAGATTCAATCTTAGAAGTCATATCTCAACATTAACATGTGTACAACCAAGCCCACAACATAGAATTCAATATTCATATTTTGAAAAGGGTTAAGATCCAAGGGTTGAAAGGACCCTTGGATGAACACTTTACATACCTTTGTTGATGATTTCTTGAAGATTAGTGGAGGAAATCTTGAGGTCTTGATTTGGAATTAATCACCTGGGGTTTTTTTGTTCTTGAGAAATTGTGAAATAGTGAATGCATTTAGCCAAAAAAGGGATAAGTTTTGCGTTATGAGGGCAGAAGGTCAGAGGAAAAAGAACTAGTCACCCTTAAGGACACAGTCATTTAATGACTAAAAACTGGGCACCAATGCGATTGTCGATGAGATACTCGACGCGTCTTGCCATGATCATGCCGTGTCTCAGGATTTTAACTCTAGCAACCTACAACAATATTAACCAACGGGATAGGCAATATGGCGCGATTGCATTGGTCAACTATTTTGGGATTCCAAACGTCGTCTAAGCGTGGTCATGACTAAAGGACATTAAGGGCGCGAAATGGGATTACCAACTTTCGAAGGCTAAAAATAAACTAAGTACGGAAACTTAGCTAGAATTTTCTAATCCTGAGACTCCTTGACAAGCTTAAAGGAGTGAATTATGCTAGAAATTTTATGGGGTCTTACAATATCTCCCCCTTAGGAACATTCGTCCTCGAATGAGACTGATTAAGATGGGGGAAAAGATAAGATGAAGTACTTACTGAACATGAACAACTGAAACATGATTTCATGACTGATATAACTGTTAAGGTAAGTTTATTATACTGAACATGCATATCTGATGCAT
>NW_025859362.1:0-1824 GCF_002878395.1 Capsicum annuum
GGTGGACCTGGGGTTTAGGCGTGCGGTGGGGCAAAAATTGACCGGGGTGTGCCAGGGGGTTGGGAATCGTCCCGGTGTGGTCTGTTTAATTTTTCGTGGCTATTTGGGTGGAGAAACGGGTGAAACGGTGCGAACAGGGTATTTTCGGGCCAAATCGATGTGCTATAGCCCACGGTTTTGTTAGTGGGATTGGGGTACAGGCATGCTGTGGGCCAAAAATCGACCGGGGCATTCCAGGGAGGTTGGTGATTGTCCCAGTGTGGTCCATTTAATTTTTCATGACCATTTGGGTGGACAAACAAGCAAAACGATGCAAACGGGGCATTTTCGGGCTAAATCGATGTGCTATAGCCCACGGTTTTGGGGGTGGGCTCGGGGTCCGGGTGTGGTGTGGGCCGAAAATCGATTGAGGCATACCAGGGAAGTTGGGGATCATCCCAGTATGGTCCATTTAATTTTTTGTGGCTATTTGGGTGGACAAATGGGCGAAACGGCGCGTATGGGGCATTTTCACGTATGGCCACGAAAAATTAAATGGACCATACTGGGATGAATCCCAACCACCCTCGCATACCCTGGTTGATTTTTGCCTACAGCACGCCCGGTACATGGGTCCAACCCCAAAATCGTGGGCTATAGCACACAGATCTGTCTCAAAAATGCCCTGTTGGTGTCGTTTTGCCTGTTTGTCTGCTCAAATGTCCATAAAAAATTAAACGGACTACACTGGGATGATCCCCAACCACCCTTCTATGCCCCATTTGATTTTTGGCCCGTAGAACGTCTGGACCCCGGACCCACCCCTGAAACCATGGGCTATAGCACACCGATTTAGCTCGATATTGCCCCATTCGCATCGTTTTGCCTGTTTGTCTGCCCAAATGTCCACAAAAAATTAAACGGACCACATTAGGATGATCATCAACCTACCTGGCATGCCCCGGTTGATTTTCGACCCACAGTACGCCCGGGCCCCAAGCTCAGCCCCAAAACCATGGGCTATAGGACGCCAATTTGGCCCGTAATTGCCCTGTTCTCACCTTTCACCTATTTGTCCGCCCAAATGGCCATGAAAAATTAAACGGACCATACTAGAATGATCCCCAACCTACCTGGCATGCCCCGATTGATTTTTTGCCAATAACACGCTCGAACACCAGGCCCACCCCTGAAATCGTAGGCTGTAGCACACCGATTTAGCCTGAAATTTCCCCGTTCGCGTTGTTTCACCCATTTGTCCGCCCAAATGGTCACAAAAAATTAAACGAACCACACTGGGATGATCACCAACCTCCCTGGCACGACCCGATTGACTTGTAGCCCACAACATGCCCGGACCCCGGGTCCCCCCAAAACCGTTTGCTATAGCATATCAATTTGTCCCGAAAATGCCCCGTTTATGCCGTTCTGCCTATTTATCTGCCCAAATGTCCACAAAAAATTAAATGGACCATACCGAGACGATCCTCACACTCCCTGGCATGCCCCGGTCAATTTACGGCCCACAGAACGCCCGAACCCTGGGTCCAACCCCAAAACCGTGGACTATAGCACATTGATTTAGCCTAAAAATGCCCCGTTCAAGCCGTTTCACCCGTTTGTCCTCCCAAATGGCCACAAAAAATTAAACGGACCACACTGGAATGATCCCCAAACTCCCTAGCATACCCCGATCGATTTTCAGCCCACAGCACGCCCATAACTCAAGCCCACCCCAAAATCGTGGGCTATAGGACACCAATTTAGTACAAAAATGCCCCGTTAGCGCCATTTCGCTCGTTTGTTTGCCCAAATAGCCACAAAAATTAAATGAACCACACCGAG
>NW_025859363.1:0-1202 GCF_002878395.1 Capsicum annuum
TGGTTTCTGGGTGGGCTCGGGGTTCGGGTATGCTGTGGCCCAAAAATCGATCGGGGAATGCTAGTGAGGTTGAGGATAAACCTAGGGTTGTTCGTTTAATTTTTCATGGCTATTTGGTTGGACAAATGGGCGAAATGATATGAACGGGGAATTTTTGGGCCAAATCGGTGTGCTATAGACTACGGTTTTGGGGGTGAGCCCGGGCGTGCTGTAGGCCAAAAATTGATAGGGGCAGGCTAGGGAGGTTGGGGAACATCCTAGTGTGGTCTGTTTAATTTTTTATGGTTATTTGGGTGGACAAATGGGCGAAACGGCGCGAACGGGGCATTTTTTTTGGCCATATTGGTGTGTTATAGCCCATGGTTTTTGATGGTGATGGTGGGCCTGGGGTTCGGGCGTGTTGTGGGCTAAAAATCAACCTGGGCATGTCATGGAGGTTGGGGATCATCCCAGTGTGGTCTATTTAATTTTTTGTGGCCATTTGGGTGGACAAATGGGTGAAACAGTGTGAACGGGGGTGTTTTTGGGCCAAATTGGTGTTCTATAGCCCACGGTTTTGGGGGTGGGTTCGGGGTTCGGGTGTGTTGTGGCCTGAAAATTGATCGAGGCCTACCAGGGAGGTTGGGGATCGTCCTTGTGTTATTCGTTAAATTTTTTGTGGCCATTTGGGTGAAAAATGGGCGAAACGGCACAAACGTGGCATTTTTGGGGTAAATTGGTTTGCTATAGCCCATGGTTTCGGCGGTTGGCCCGAGGTCCAGGAGGTGCTGTTTGCCGAAAATCGACCGGCTCATGCCAGGGAGGTTGGGGATCATCCTAGTATGGTCCGTTTAATTTTTTGTGTGCATTTGTGTGGACAAATGGGCAAAACAGAACAAACGGTGCATTTTTATGCCAAATCGGTGTGCTATAATCGACGATTTTGGGCGAGGGCCTGGGGTCCGGGAGTGTTGTTGGTTGAAAATCGATCGGGGTATGCTAGTGAGGTTGGGGATCATACCAGAGTTTTCCGTTTAATTTTTCGTCGCCATTTTGGTGGACAAAGGGGTGAAACTGCTCTAACGGGGTATTTTTGGGCCAAATCGGAGTGCTATAACCCACAGTTTTATGGGTGAGCCCGGGGTTCGGGCTTGTTGTGTGCCAAAAATCGAGCGAAGCATGCCATGGAGATTGGGGATTATCCCAGTGTGGTCCGTTTAATT
>NW_025859364.1:0-2825 GCF_002878395.1 Capsicum annuum
TCATAATCTATCTATATAATAAGAAAAGTACTTTATAATTTTGAAATAGATTTTTAGTTATTGTCTTTAAATGATTAAATTATAATAATATATTTCTTGAAGAATAAATCTTTTCAAAACTTTTAAAATATCTAACAATATGTTAAATGAGTGCATATCATAGAAGTATTGAAGAATAAATGCAAAATGTATGGAAAAAGCAGATGATCAAAGTACCTGTCATTATTATCTGAAAAATATCTTCCTCTTTTTTTATTCATCCGTAAGCATATTCTGTTTTTCTTGCAAGTTTCTTTTGATCTTTCATGATAAAGTGAATGTTTGTTGTATTTTTTTTAAAAGATATTAATAATGAAAAATTCAAGCCGCTATTTATGTGCAATTGAGTATTTTTTAAATTATGATGTTTTTTATTTTTTTATCTGCTTTGTAATTTGCTAGCAGTTACATCAAACTTAATTGAATGAAATTTTATTTTGGTTTGACTGATTAAATTATACATGGGTGTCTTATTTTGCAGAACTATTATAGCAGATGAATGGAAAAGCCTATATTATAACACAGTTCATTGGTTCTTTTTTTATGATTGTTGTTGATTCTTTGTTGTTGTCTCTCAGATTCTAATTCGTCCTACTAGTGATGGACCTAGACTTTTCCCCAAGTTGGTTCAATATATAAAAAATAAATACGGATAAAGAAAAGAACCAACTAATTAAATAGGGGGAGACAAAAATAAATACAGATAAAGAAAAGAGCCAACTAATTAAGTAGGGGGAGACAAAAGTTGTTGCATAAAGAAACCAAAAAGGTAAAGCAAAAAGAGGTGTTGTATAAAGAAAACAAAAAAGTTACATTGATCGGGCTTGAACACACGATGTAGCACTTGAGATATGAACCTACAACCACTAGGCTAAGCAATTTAGCTGTCTATAATGGGTTCAAAATATTATATATACCTTATACAAATGTAAAGACTACTTATATATCCATATATATACCGTGTTATTTTTGGACGAAATGGTTCATATGATGAACCCACTTGAACCTATGTGGGTCTACCCCTGCTTCCTACCCTAGTAAGCCAATTTTTTTTCCATTTTATATAGCTTCTTATTTTGAATAATTTACAAGGTTTTAATAAATTTTCTCTGTAATTTCATACAAAAATAAGTTTAATTTTTCTTCATTAAAAAATATACAATTTTGACAATTTTGAGTTGAAATGCAGTCAATTCAGACCATAGTTCAGTTACAAATATCATAGTTTATCATAGTTTAGAAATTGGGTTTGAGAACTTGTGGTTTGAGAATATTGTATGATATTTGAATGTTTGAGTGAAATTGATAAATGGGCCTGTGTTATTTTCAACATAGTCTGTGAGGTGTTTAACTTGCTGAATGATTGATTGGAATGGATTAATGGATCAGTGTTTGATTAATTTTTCTTGAGAAAATTGTAATTTTTGAATGTTTTTATTGAAATTGATCAATTGATAAGTTTTAAATTCATTATAGTTTGAGAAAGATGATATTTTTTGAGTGTTCTATTGAAATTGGTAAATGAGTCTGTGTTTTTACCGTAAGATTCATCATTGTTGTCTTAATTTCCTATGTCTTAATTTCCTAGCTATATTTGGTGATATATTGATTTTAGTTAATGTGTGCGAAAGTTGATTCGTACACCACGATATGGGTCCAAATATAGTCGAACTAATACTAAAGATGACACAATTTTTTGTTTGTTTGTGTTAAGTGCTCTATTATCTTGAATATGCATTTCAAGTATAGATAAATTTTAAATCTTTTGGTGTTTGTGTAAGTATGTTTTATCAAGATAATGTTGTGAATTCAGAGAGCATATAGTTTGGGGATGTAATTCACTTAGATTCTGTTAGGGAATATGTAGCTTGAGAACTTGTGCAGTTTGTTGAGCATTAAACTGATATGGTCTTAATAAATAATTCAACCTAAACAGGCAGATGAATTCTGAAAAGATGTATTTGCTTGTTTAAATTGATTTTGTCTTAACATAAAACAGGTGGGAAAAGACGTATTTGCTTATTTAAATGAAGTCATGGAAAGACTGGGAATAGATGTGCAATTCTCTGCACTGGTAGGTTCTTGCTCTACTTCATGTATCTTGAAGAAATATTGAGAATATCCTGGCACTCCTCAGTTCAACTGATTCATTATTTCTTTCATTGTTAAGTTAGGTCAATGACACTGTGAGAACATTCGTCAGATGAAATATATGATGGTGTCATGGTTGCTGTCATTCTTGGGATTGGAACCAATGCTTATGTAAAATGTGTGGATCCTATTCCTAAACAGACAAAAAGAATGTCCAAGTCTCTAATAACAATAAGTAGAGTCCAAATTGCATTTGTCAATTTACTTAATGAACAGTCCAACAATTCAATTTATTTCATGGCATTCTTACAGAACTGTTTCTATAGACAAAGTCACTAAAGAGAGCTTATATCATGATTGAATAGGATTTTCTGTTGATACTCTGCTTGCTAGTTAATGTCTAAACTTCAGGAGAAATCTCTCTCTTTTACTTAAGGAATTTAGTTAATTAACATTGACATAAATTTTTTATACTAAAGGCAAAGGGTGGCCACTTCTCCTAATTTCTTTTTTTGGTTTATACCATCACATTTTGATTTATTTTCTTTAACCAATATTGTTGCATTTGAAAGTTCTTCTAAAACTATTATTTATGTACTACAGGTTGCAATTAAGAAAATGAAGAAGTATTTTTCTTGGGAAGAATGCATCAACTTGAGAGAAGTCAAGGTAAAATGATATTCTGTCTTAATATG
>NW_025859365.1:0-5629 GCF_002878395.1 Capsicum annuum
TGTTGAAAAACCCCACATACCTTGAATGATGAATTTTAGATCGATACTCATTTTTGAGATGTTAATCGTGCCTTTGAATGATAGTTCTTGGAGTTCTTGAACCAGGAACTTGGAATCTTGAATAAATTTGCAGAATTAATGGTGAACTTTGGAGGTTCTTGAAGTTGGATGTAGGAGCTTAGGGTTTTCTTTTTGAGGGAATTTGATGAAATGTAACATATAATGCTTCTAATAGGATTTAATATAGGGTTTGGATGGATTTTGGGTGAGGGAGGATGACCAAAACGCCTCTAAAAATCAAATAATTCTTGAATCTTTCCTTTAGTGGACTGTTTTGATAGTCTACAGTAGATCAACCATAATGTTTTACTCCGATATCCAAATTGGATGAAACTAATTTTATTAGAAAAAGGACTCTCATATATTTCCGTTGATATATAGTATCTCACCCAGATCATTGTGTACGAGGAGTTATGATCATTTGAAGTTGACCCAAAAATTTACTTTTGATAGGCTGAAGTAGATCGACCATAACTTTTTGTTACGATAGAAAAATTGGATGAAACCAATTTCATTGGAAAGAGGACTCATAGAGCTTTCCGTTGATATATAGTAGATCACCCAGATCATTATGTACAAGGAGTTATGATCATTTAAATTTGGAGCAAAAATACGCTAGGCCTCAGTACTTTTTCCTGCACGTTTTACTGTTCACTACTATTCACGGTTCGATCGGAATGTTCATAATTCGTCGCTCGGGTGTCTGTTTTGATGATCCACATATCGTTGGAAAGATTATTTGATACTGTACGCAATGGTGGGTTATAATCTAATACACTCCATATGGAAAAATTTATAATTCATTCTAGAAGATAGAACCCAACACGTTTATGCACAAAATTTCAACAAAAAATTTCCCGGGGTATTACAACACTCCTCTTAGATTTTGTGGTCATTGTGTACAAGCTGTTGTATATTTGATTAACAGAATGCATTCTACAACTCTCAACATGTCTCCATTTCAAAAACTATACGACAAACTACCCTTCATAAACCACTTAAGAGTAACAGGATGTCTGTGTTATGCTAAAAATCTAATTAAATGTGCTAAGATGGAGTCTAGAGTTAGGATTGCAGTGTTAATAGGGTACTCAGAAACTCAAAAAGGATATATACTATATGATCTCACTAACAAATCTTTCTTTGTCAGCAGAGATACCCTTTTCCAAGAATCTGAGTTCCCTTTTCTCAGAAACAACCTCAGAACCACCTCTATTTATGGAAAATCCGGTAGAAGATCATGGTAAAAATCATATTGATACAAGAAAAATCACTAGTTCTGCTCAATCTGCTAACAATAAACTGATCAACATCCTTTATCCACCTACTGACAACACATCATCTATAGTTCTTACAACCTCAAGAGTGAGGTCACTTCCAGTACCAACAAGAAAATCCACAAGAGGAACTCAACCACCTATATGGCTCAAAGACTTTGTCTCTCTAAAAACCTGCAGGATAAATCTCTATATCCTCTATCAGATTATATCTCTTATAGTAATATTTCACCTAACTATAGTGCTTTGTTACTGCTTTCTCTACAATGACAGAGCCAAAGACTTATGCTGAAGCTGCTAGGGATCCACAATGGGTACAAGCGATAAAGGCTGAAATCCAAGCCCTTCAAGACAACAAAACATGGGAAGTAATGCAACTTCCAACAGGAAGAAACACTATTGGCTACAATTAGATTTACAAGATAAAATATAAGTCATGGTGAAGTTGAGAGGTTGAAAGTGTGGTTGTATCTAAGTATTGGCATATACATCAAATGGATGTATACATTGCCTTCTTACAAGGTGTCTTATCTGATGAGATATACATGGACATACCTCAAGGTTTTATGAGCCAGGGGGAGAATATGGTGTGTAGACTCATAAAGTCATTATATGAGCTTAAACAAGCCCCAAGATAGTGAAATGCTAAGCTTACTCAGGCTCTTATCAAGTCCCAATTTCAACAAAGTCACTATGATCATTCTCTATTCACTAAGAAGACAAGTCAAGGCATGGTTATTGTGCTTATATATGTGGATGACATGTTGATAACAGGTGACACATTGGAACTCATTGAAGACACTAAGAGACATCTACAACAGGCATTCGAAATGAAGGACCTAGGTGAGCTAAAATACTTCTTGAGGATTGAATTTGCAAGGTCAGAACAAGGCATACTCATGCAACAGAGGAAATATGCCCTTGAGCTAATATCTGAGCTTGGACTATTAGGTGTCAAACCTTCAAAAACACCTATAGATACTAGTCAAAAACTCACAACAATGGAGTATAGTGAATATATAGGAGGAGAAGCACTACAGAAAGATGAAGTTCTACCTGATCAAGGTCAATACCAGATACTGATTGGAAAGTTGCTATACCTCACTGTCACTAGGCCTGATATAGCTTATGGTGTGCAAACTTTAAGTCAGTTCTTGCAGCAACCAAAGAAATCTCATATGGAAGCAGCTCAAGGAATAGTCAAATACATCAAAGAACAGCCTGGAAAGGGGTTACTCCTATCAGGTAAGCCTCAAGACCATATTACTGCATTTTGTGATGCTGACTGGGCAACATTTCTACAAACAAGAAAATCAGTTACTGGTTTCTTAATAAAGGTTAGAGAATCACTGGTAGTCTGGAAATTTAAGAAACAAACCACTATCTCAAGAAGCTGAGCAGAATCAAAATACAAAAGCCTACCATCATAGCATCAACTATTGCAGAACTAGTTTGGCTAATTGGGATGCTTAAGGAGATTGGTTTTGAACTCAAACATCCTGCCACATTTTACTGTAATAGTAAGTTTGCATTACAAATTGCAGTCAATCCAGTTTTCCATGAAAGGACCAATCACATAGAGATTGACCTTCACTTCATAAGAGAGAAACTACAGCAGGGCATTGTGCAAACAGAGTATATCAACACCAAGGAACAACCTACTGATCTACTAACTAAAGGGATAACTAGAGATCAACATGATCATCTTACTTCCAAGCTAGGAATGCTCAAAATATTCTCACCATCTAGCTTGAGGGGGAGTGCTGAGATGAACAGAAATAAATGCTCGTGATTTCCAGCTCAAGAAAAAGCTAATTAGCTTAGTTAACAAGAAACACTATTCATAACTAACTTTGTGAAAAGTTAGTTATGACCATTAGCCATCCTAAAGGTTAGTTAGGATTAGTTAAGTCTAGAATCTTCTATGCTTATCTATATGTAGACGCCTAATTTCGTCCCTCCCCGATGTCGTTTTTACCCATTTTATTTTTATCCTACCGTGTACCATCACCCATGTTATTATACCCTCACAAAATACAAAAAATAAATAAATAATAAAATAACAAATCCTATCCTAACTAATTCTATCTAATCCTAACAACCTACCCAATAAAAATAAACCACCTCACCATCCCACACCCTACCCCCTACCCCCTACCCATGGACCTCACCTACCCTACCTCACCACTACCCACCCTTACAATATATACAATCACCATATACACAGGAAAAAGGGGGAACGATCAGCAACATATTGGAGATCTCAAAAAAAGGCAAAAATTTCCCTTTCTTCTTTTATCCATCATCTTCTTCCATTTTTGACCTTCAAGAACATCATACTCAGCTTCCATGGAGACACTACGATAGACTTTTTTTTTTGAATCACCGACACACCCACATATTGGCATACACACATGACTGAAAAGAAGAGGGAATCAGAGGAGAATAGGGAGAAAAACAGAGGAGATTGAGAGAGAAAGTTGATCGGAGTGAGGAGAATAGCGAGGGTATTGTTTTCCAATGAAAACATTACCAGAATCGCCACCGGAGGGATGCTATGCTGGTTCTATCTTCACCACAAATCACACACTCACCATAATTTCATCTTCTCTTTTCTTTTTAGTACACCAAAATCTCTGAAGAATACCATATACGTATAAGTATACGGTAAGGAAGAGGATGGGGTGATACAGGGGTCTTTATGCACATACTTAGGAGATGGGTTCTCTCACAATGAAGAAAATTTTTTTTATCCGGTGAACCTTTTGTCGGAATCAGGTTTGCAGGTCACCCTTTTGATCGATTCAAGTATGAATCTGGCCTGAAAATGTTAAAATCACCGAAATTAGCCTTGTTCATCGATATTCGCCGCTGCCTGAGCTTATCGGAGTGTTGAGTACATCATTTATCTCGGTGGGTTTATTGTGGTCTGCTCGAGGCTCCGTTTCTCAATAACAAGTTAGAGTTCGTTCACTGTCCTTCACGGGTTCTCTTTTTAAATTGGATTTCGAGGGATTTTTGTGCTCGAATTGGTTCATAGTTGAGATTTCAGTGTTCGTTGAGGTTCTCGGAGTGGCTCTTATCTCTCTTATTAAAATCAATCGAAAAGCTCTTGAGGTCCATCTCTTTACTCCCGTACTTTCTTCTTTATTTTATTTTTGGTTGAAATGGCTATGATTATTTGTTATGTGATTGTAATTGTCTGATGTTGTTGTTGTTATGATCACGTGTTTGGCAATGTGACTCCGGTGGTATTGATGAAAGAAGTTGATTAGTTTTAATGGTACGGTTGGTTGAAATAGACTTGGGGACGGGAATAAAAAATTGATAAAAGTGAATATTATGATATTTTGATACATTGTTGATGTTGAATGCGATATGTCGTCGAGCAGGTAGGCAAACAGTAGGCTCGGGTAGGCAAGTTTAGGATCGGTGTAGTGTTGGAATGATTGGAATATTTGTTGAATGTCCTGTATATCGTATTTGGAAAGTGTATTTATTTAATCAAGGAATGCCCCGAGGTAATTTGTATTTACTCACCCGAGAATGCCCCGACGAATTTTGTACGCTAAGGATGTTCGTGATCAAGGCCCGAGGCATCGGGTAAAGCATGGTTTGGGACTAGTGTAGGTTATTTTAGTATTTTTTATTTCGGGTTGTAATAATTGGACTGGACTTTACATTTTTGTTTTATTTTTTTTGTTATTGTTTGATTATTTTGCGTGCTTTTGTGTGGTTTGTTCATTTCGTAATGCCAAAATAGTTGATACACTCTACCCAAGCGACCGTGGTTGAACCACGAGATCGAGGGGTGCCTAACACCTTCCCCTCGGTCAACAAAATTCCTTAACCGGAGTCTCTGTTCGCAAACCAGTTTAAGAGTCAAATGGTTTCGAAAAAGATTTTCCAAAGGTGACTTAGCACACCGGATTATGCCAAGTGGCGACTCTGAATAAATAATCCTTTTTCGAAATAAATTTTTATTTCTTGTCACTTAAATAATAAAATCCTTTCGACCTTTAAAATAAATCTTTTTTTTGGAGTACGTAAAAAAGGGGTGTGACAGATTCTGGCGACTCTGCTGGGGAGATTATGAGAATTCGAGCTGTTTTTGGAGTAGTATCGGCTTTGTTTGACATTACGAGTGTATAAACATTGTTTGTGATTATTGTTGATGTTATTTTCACTTTTGTGCGTTTTCGTGCTCTTTATTTATAGTATTTATCCTATGTGTTACCGCTTTATATCATTCATCATAAGCCCCCCCCCCCCCCCCCCCCCCCCCCCCCCCC
>NW_025859365.1:5729-7595 GCF_002878395.1 Capsicum annuum
CCCCCCCCCCCCCCCCCCGACCTTCTTTCTGTAACAAGTCTGTAGTACACGTGTTGTACACAACCTCTAGTTGAGTCACCCTTATTTTAGGGGGGGAGCCATCGGTGTTATGGAGTAGGTGGAAAGCAAAGCAGCCACTATCCACCATACGCTCTCCCGAACAGCCTTGTTAGTAAACCACAATGTAGGTCAGCCTTTAGGTCATGCTTATGTGCATCATACTGAGTCCTAGCGGGACCTACATGGCCCTTTGTAGGAGAGTCCCCTCTAAAGCATCCCTACGTGCTAACTGTTGCATTTTTAAGGGTAACGTGGTCATTTGACGGACTGATTTTTTTGAATATATATATATATATATAATAAAATTAAATAAAAAATTGTTAGGAGTAAGGTGCGTAGGAAAGAACGAAAAAGTAAAAAAAATAGAAAAAGTGAGTCGAAAAGAATGAAAAAAAAGAGGAATTTCGTAATTTGTTTCAGAATTCTGTATGGCTTTTGTTCTTCACAATCCAAAAACTCAAAAATATTTTTTTTACGTTTTGCATTTGTCTTCTCAAAATACCGTAAAAGCAAAAAAAAAAGTTTTGTTTGCCTTTTCTACTTATTTGTTACAAAAAAAACAAAAAAAAAAACAAATAAAAATACCAAAAAGATTTTTTCCTTCATAATTGGTGGTGTCAGTCTTAGCTGAAAATCCAAAAGTTTTTTTCATTTGTTTTTGGTAGTGTCTCCTAAAGTTAGGGTCATTTTATTAGTTAATCGTTAATTGTCCAATCTGGATGAACTACGCATACCTGATTCCCTTCTCTCGGGTTGGGATACGTAGGCAACCCTCGGTAGGTCCGGTAATTTTGTGTCGGCCTTTGTCTTAGTATTAGCTTAGGTCTCTCGCCCCGTAATCTAGAGTTGTTTGCCAAGTCGACTAATTTCGCTCAGTACTTCTGTTCGGCAAATTGGAGTCATGGATGTGGTTTGTCCCATCGACATATGTTTGCGTCAAAAAATTCCAAGGGTTGAGAATCTTCTACTCCTATCGAATTTTGAGATAACGTCTCGTGTGTTATTACAGGATGGATTTGTCCACCAAGTATAGAGTTCTGATGGTTGTCAAGGTGCCCAAAATGTTAATCAAATGGTGGGAAATGTTTAACTATGTTGATCAATAGAAACTGATTAAAATATTAGGTGATCTTACGGAACTTCTGCATGTTACCCCTCGTCCAGATTTAATAGAGGCTTTGTTGACCTTTTGGGATCCAAGTAGTTTGGTGTTCAGGTTTGGAGAGTGTGAAATGACTCCTACTTTGGCAGAAATATCCGGTTTGTTGCATTTGCCCTATATCGAGAAGGATATGATTCGAGCACGAAATCATACTGGCGTGAGATTTTTGCAGTCTTGTGGTTTAAAAAGTAAAGGTATCTGTTTGGGTTGTTTAAGTGATTCGTGGGTTTCCTTAGATTTTTTGTTCGCTAAATTCGGGGCCTCGGAAGGTTTTGATTGCTTTTGGGATGAATTTCATGTGACTAAGGAGAAGTGGGAGAGAAAGCATCTTGAAGTCTTCACCCTCACTTTGTTAGGTATTTTAGTGTTTCTACTAGAAGAAAGACGTATTAATACCCATTTGCAATCTGTAATGATGACCCTATTTCATAAGGACCAAAACGACAAGGGCATTAATCAAAAGGGCAGGTTCACTCTCATACCCATGATCTTAACAGAAATATATAAGGCTTTAACTGAAGTGAAGGGGGGAAGGAGATTTTTTGAGGGCAGTAACCTGATATTGCAGTTATGGATGATGGAGCACTTGCATGCACCTTCTTTAGTTAGACCAGACGTGTTAGATCGTTGTATTCCCAATCGAG
>NW_025859365.1:7695-16730 GCF_002878395.1 Capsicum annuum
GTTAATCAAAAGGGCAGGTTCACTCTCATACCCATGATCTTAACAGAAATATATAAGGCTTTAACTGAAGTGAAGGGGGGAAGGAGATTTTTTGAGGGCAGTAACCTGATATTGCAGTTATGGATGATGGAGCACTTGCATGCACCTTCTTTAGTTAGACCAGACGTGTTAGATCGTTGTATTCCCAATCGAGTGAAAGCCATGGATTCCAGGTTGCGTTTGGACAAATTCTCGCTACCTGTGGGAGTCGAGGCTTGGATTGAATATCTTGAATCAAGAACCGGAGATAACATTTTGTGGACTTATCTGTGGCTTCGACCGAAGATAGTTTTATTGGGTTGTCAGACGCAGCTCCCTTTAGTTATGTTAGGGCTCAATTGCACTAGACCATATAGTCCTTCTAGGGTAATACGCCAGTTGGGTAGGCTGCAGGATGTGCCACCAGCAGTGAATCTTCTGAAGGATGTTGAGTACTTTAAAGACCAAGGACTAGGTGAGAGCAAGTATGAGCAGTTTTGGAAGCATGCAACAAAGCTGCGTGTGGACACACTCAAAGAAAGTTTGGATAATTCGGGCTACACTCAAGGATATAGGGTTTGGCTTCAATCTAGCCCTCGGGGTATCAGTCAACCCTTACCGACGCAGCTTAGAGGGAGAATACAGGAAGAATGCATAGTAGACCACCATCAGGATGAAAGTGTGGGTTCCAAAGTGGAAACACTGAGGGTTTAGTTAGCAGATTTGTTCCAGACGGTAGAAAGGTGTCAGAATAATCTTTCCAAGTGCACTCCTCATAAAGAAGGAATACGGGCCCGAAGTTTCTTCCCCGGTATCAGAGTGTCTTTACAGGATATGCTACAAAGTTTAAATTTGAGAAAGAGAATTTCAGAGGCAGGTCTATATCAGCCAGGGTCATCACGCAGAGCACCAATCTGAAAGATCATTTCCTATCTTATTTCAGTTTGAGTCTTTTATGTGTCTGTCATCGTAGGGTGGTGTCTACTTTAAGTCGAAGTCAAGTTGTTTTGGTATTAGGGTCTTTATTACTAATTTCACCTATGTCGTCTTAGGCGTCTAGAATGTCGTTTTGTATTTGTTGTTTAGTTTTAAAGTGGTCCTGAACTTTTGTACGTCTTTGTAGTTTTATTTCTTCAAAATGTTATAATGTTACGTCTTTCCTTGTTTGTTTATTTTCGTTTTCATAAAAAAAATGATTGGCCCGAACTACACAAGATCTGATTTATGTACAACATGATACGTAGGCAACCTACTTTTGGGTTCGATCTAATCATTTTGTTTCGTTGTTTTTCATTATTTTTTCCTCTTTTAAGGAAAAACAAAAGCTATAAAGAATGATAAAATAAAGGTAGATAACGAGAGAAAAGAAAAGAACAGAGATGGATACGAAAAAAATATAGTAATAATAAGAGTAGATAAAAAATAGTGTAGACAAAAATCAGGATGATGTTAAAATGACCTCGCTGCCCTCAAAAGTTGGTAGAAATGAACATGAATTTAGGATAATTTACCAATGTGATTCCCATGCTTGTTGTGTGTCCTAATCCTAACGGATGTCGTCTTTGATGAGCATGTTCTTTCAGATAACAGTGGTAGGTTTGCAGCACTCTGGCTAGTCACCCATACTTCACTAGATCCAAAGCAAAGCTCGCCATGGCTAGCAGGGAGATTGAAAATTCGCTCATTAACCCGGATCAGGATCACAGGGAAGAAAGTTTTGAACACAATGATGAGGTAGTAAGGCTCAAGCAACAATTGATAGATTTACACCGGGCATGGTCCAGCGGAATGCCTCCGCCTCCGCTCCCTGAAGGTCTTGGTAATGTCTCTAACTGCCCACCACTGTCTCAGGCGCAATTCTCTACTCCTATTGAGTCACCTGAGCACGCGCCAGGTATCACTCCACGACATTATTATCCTGGCAGTTCTGGTGTGCCGTTGGCAGCTCCCCAATCAAGACCCGCTGCTCAGCCAACGCCACCGATCACACCGGTATTCGTGGCTCCGCCACCATATGAAACTCCCATATATGCTGTGCGTCCCATAATAAGGCTTCCTAGGTTTGCCAGTGAGCCAGTACTGAAGGTTCCAGATAGTCAGTATGATGCCCCGGAGCCTACTTTGCAAATGAATGAACCATATGGGTACACTCAGCCGCCTGTATTTCTATTTGATACGAAGAAACCTGTTGCAGCAGAGGAACAGAATATCATAGCCTGGAAACTGAAGAGTTTAGAGCAGGCTATGAGAAATTTGCAAGGGATCGGAGATTATCAGAGTGTTTCCTATAAAGATCTTTGCATGTTCCCAGACATCAATCTTTCCCCCGGTTTTAAGATGCCTAAGTTCGAGAAGTATGCAGGACACGATAATCCTGTTGCACACTTGAAACATTATTGCAACCAGTTGAGGGCTGCAGGAGGAAAGGAAAAACTGCTCATGGCCTTCTTTGGCGAGAGTCTTTCAGATCTGGCCTCAGAATGGTTTATCGATCGAGACATTGATAAATGGAATAGATGGGATGATTTGGCTTCTGAATTTGTTCAACATTTTCAGTACAACATCGACTTGATTCCGAACGAATATTCCTTGGTCAACATGAGGAAAAAGAGCACTGAAGGTTTTAGGGAATACGCGATAAGGTGGCGTGAACAGGCCGCCAGGGTAAAGCCTCCAATGAAAGAAAGTAAGTTGGTAGAAGTTTTTATTTAGGCGCAGGATGAGACCTATTTTCAACATTTACTTCTGACAATGGGAAAGTCTTTTATGGAAGTTCTCAAAATGGGGGAGATGATAGAGGATGAAATTAAGACCGGCCGAATAGTGAGTTTTGTCACATTAAAAGCCACCACACAAGCGATTCAAGGTGGATCTGGCGCATTTGGAGGTAAAAAGAAGAAAGAAGATGTGGTGACTATCGTAGCTGAAACCCATTCCTATCCCAAAAGACCACCTTGCCCCTATCCCCAATCCCAAGCCCAAGTCTACACCCAAGCTCCATATATCCCTCCCCACCATTACTACCCTCCACAAAATCATTTATATTCCATTCCACCACCCCCGTACCCAGTATATAGCGTGCAGCCATATACCCAAACCCCTTCTTACCCGCAATGGCGCGTGCAAGCTTCACAAAATCGCCCATTCGCTCCACTAAATTACCAAAACCCCTCCAGACCCAGTTTTCAGCCTAGGCCTGAGTATAAGAAGGAGAAGGCGGTCAAAAACCAATTCACACCTCTTGGGGAGTCATATGCTAGCTTGTTTTATAGGTGGAGAAAGTTGAAGATTTTAAGCCCAATTCAAGGAAGGCTTTCAAGTCCACCGCCGAGGAATCTCGATTATTCTTTAAGGTGTACGTACTGTTCTGATATGCCAGGCCATGATATTGAGAAATGCTGGCATTTAAAGAGAGCTGTCCAAAATTTAATTGACACGAATCAGATGCTGCTCCAGGCCCCGGAGGATCCAAACATTAACAGAATCCGCTGCCAACCCATGTTGAAGCCAATATGTTAGAATTGATATATGACAGGAAAGAGTCTTCGAGGGGTTATAAGCCTATTGTCAAGATATAGACCATCGAGGAGAAATCGATAAATGTAGCGGAGTCTTTGAAAGCAATGTCATTGAGCCAGGAAGGAATGAGAGAAGATAAAGCCCAAGAAAGCACAAAGAAGCCCCTGATCACAGTACAAGGTGCCAGAAGGTACATTGATTTAAGTTAGGATAAACCTAAGTTGACAGTGGTGGGAGCTCTGAGTCAGCCCATCTTGATGGTGAAAGGAGCGCTGGCAGCACCTATTGTTCTCAAACCGATGACCCAACCTTCGATAGTTGATACGAAAAGAGTTCCCTGGAATTATGGGCGGACTATGATGACCTATCACGGGAAAGAAGTTGTGGAAGATGTAGATGAGGTAGGGGGTTTGACTAGGTCAGGAAGATGCTTCGTGCCTGAAAGCTTAAGAAAGTCCAAGCCAACGACGAGTGGACCGTCATCTATCAAAAATCCTATCACTGAAGAGGAAGCTGAAGAATTTTTGAAAAAGATGAAATTGCCAGAGTATTCAATATTAGACCAGCTGAAGAAAACCCCTGCTCAAATTTCCCTTTTATCTTTGTTGTTGCACTCCAAGGAGCATCGTGATGTTTTATTGAAGGTGTTAAATGAAGCATATGTCCCAAGGGAGATTACAATCAACCAACTTGAGAAAATGGTTGGAAAAATCTTTGAGGTCAATCGGATTAGCTTTTCTAACGATGAATTGCCTGTTGAAGGTACAGGGCATAACCGGGGCCTTTACATTATAGTGAAGTGTGAAGATTTTTATGTCACTCATGTCATGATTGATGGAGGTTCAGGCATAAATATTTGCCCTATTTCTACTTTGCAAAAGTTGAATATTGGTGCTGACAGGATCAGGCCCAACAATATATGTGTTAGGGCTTTCGATGGTGCAAAATCAAATTCCATTGGCGAAATAGAACTAATGTTGACCATAGGGCCTGTTGATTTCGCCATAGAGTTTCAAGTATTGAATGTAAAATCCTCTTACAATCTGTTGTTGGGAAGGCCGTGGATCCACAAGGCTAAGGCGGTTGCATCTACACTGCACCAAATGATTAAGTTTGAGCATGATAGGCAAGAAGTAGTTATTCATGGTGAAGGAGATTTGTCAGCCTACGAAGATTCTTCCTTATCTCTTATTGAAGCAAATAATGTAGAGGAGACATTCGTCTATCAAATTTTTGATATAGTACCAGTGAAGTGTATCCTTGAATGGCAGGCTATACCGGGACCACAATTGTCTTCTGCTTCTATCATGATGGTGAGTAAACTTTGGAAATACGAATTTGAGCTAGGAAAGGGTTTGGGAGCATCTCTGCATGGTATAGTTCATCCCATCTGTCCAAGTGAGAACGTAGGCACGTTTGGTCTGAGATTTGAGCCTACAGCTGAAGATCTGAACAAAGCCAAGGGAAAGAAAAAGGAAACATGGTCACTCCCTCGCCCAATGCCACTACTTAGTGAATCATTTGTTAAGAGCGGTGTCACGAAGTATGTGGAATTTGAGGTTGAATTGGTTGATGACTTCCAGAACCTTTGTATTGAAATTGATATGGTCGAAGTATAAGAAGGTACCAGTATGGAAGACTTGCAATTCATAGGTCCAGCTGTCTGGCTCAATAATTGGGAAGTCACTCCTCTCCTCGTCAGGAGGGAGTTGTGGTAGTTTATTTTGTTTTTCTTTCTGTTTATCCGAGTTATTTCAGGGTTGTAATTCGGATTTTAGTTTATTTATGTTATGTTGGCATCTGTGTTTAAACCCTTCTATCTTTTTATTTAATGAAATTTAATGTCCCTTTTATTTCGTGTCTAATATATTTTGTTTTTCTTTCTTACACAGTTCTCTTTATGCTGATTCTAATGACATGGCATGCATGCGGAATTTTCATCCTGATCTTAAAATCCAAACTAATCAAGATGTAATGAAGCAGGATGGGGAATATGATGAAGAAAAAGTACTAGAAGAAATAAGCAAAGAGTTGGAACAGTTTGAAGACAAACCGAATCCTAATTTGAATAAGATTGAGCCAATAAATCTAGGAGATCAAGAAGAGGTTAAGGAAATTAAACTCAGTGTACATGCTTTGTCACGGCTAAAAGAGGGAATGGTTCAAGAATTAATTGATTATAAGGATGTTTTTGCGTGGTCTTATGATGATATGCCTGGTTTAAACACTGAATTAGTGGCTCACAAATTGTCAACTGATCCCGCGTTCCCTCCTGTCAAACACAAGTTGAGGAAGTTTAAAATGGATGTAAGTATTAAAATTAAAGAGAAAATCATAAAACAACTTGAAGCCAAAGTAATTCGAGTAGCTCGCTATCCTATGTGGTTATCCAATGTTGTACCCGTACCAAAGAAAGATGGTAAAATTTGAGTGTGTGTTGATTACCGTGATTTAAATAGAGCAAGTTCGAAAGATTATTTTCCACTGCCCAACATCCACATTTTGCTAGACAACTGTGCTAAACACGAGGTTGCCTCTTTTGTGGATTGCTATGCCGGATATCACCAGATTATTATGGATAATGAAGACGCGGAGAAGACGTCTTTTATCACACCATGGGTGACTTATTGTTATCGAGTGATGCTATTCGGTTTGAAGAATGCTGGAGCAATATACATGAGAGCTATGACCACTATGTTTCATGATATGATGCATAAGGAGATTGAGGTCTACGTGGATGATGTGATTATTAAGTCAAAAAGTCAGGCCGACCATGTTAAATATTTAAGAAAGTTCTTTGAAAGGCTTCGCAGGTATAATCTCAAACTCAACCCGACAAAATATGTATTTGAAGTTCCATCTGGAAAGTTGTTGGGATTTGTAGTCAGCCGTCGGGGAATTGAATTGGATCCCTCAAAAATCAAAGTCATTCAAGATTTGCCCCCACCCAAGAATAGAACGGAGGTGATGACTTTTCTTGGTAGACTGAACTACATTAACAGGTTTATTGCTCAACTCAAAACCACTTGTGAGCCCATATTCAAGTTGCTGAAAAAGAGTGCTGCGGTAAAATGGACTGAAGAATGTCAGGAAGCATTCGATCGAATCAAAAGATATTTGTCAAATCCATCCATGTTGGTACCCCCAGAACCTGGTAGGCCTTTGATCTTATATTTATCAGTCATGGACAATTCTTTCGGTTGTGTCCTGGGTCAATATGCTGTCACAGGCAAAAAGGAATAGGCTATTTATTAACTTAGCAAAAAGTTCACCGCATATGAGGCCAGGTATACTCTTCTTGAAAGGACGTGTTGTACCCTAACTTGGGTAGCACAGAAGTTGAAGTATTATCTCTCTTCCTATACTACTTATCTCATCTCCCGCATAGATCCTTTGAAGTATATCTTTTAGAAGCCTATGCCGATGGGTCGATTGGCAAAGTGGAAAATATTGCTTACCGAGTTCGACATTGTATATGTGACTCGAACCTCCATAAAAGCCCAAGCCTTGGCAGATCATCTTGCTGAGAATCCCATCATGAAGAGTACGATCCATTAAAGACAAATTTTCCTGACGAAGAAGTGTCATGTGTCGATGAAGTCGTTATAGATGCTGATCCAGGTTGGAGGTTATTTTTCGATGGAGCTATCAATATGAAAGAAGTCGGAATAGGTGCGGTTCTTATCTCTAAATTGGGAAAACATTTCCCGGTAACAGCACAACTTCAATTCTACTATACTAATAATATGGCAGAGTATGAAGCCTGCATTCTTGGTTTGAGGTTAGCTGTTGATATGGGAGTCCAAGAATTATCGGTGTTGGGAGATTCGAATTTGATCGTCCATCAAATTCAAGGCGATTGGGAGATGCGAGATTTGAAACTCATCCCGTATCGGCAATGCTTGCAGGAGCTATGTCAACGGTTTGTGTTAGTAAAATTTATGCATATTCCAAGGATTCATAATGAAATTGCTGATGCTTTAGCCACTCTGTCTTCAATACTCCAACATCCTGACAAAGCCTATATCGATCCAGTGCATATACAGAGTCGTGATTAGCATGCTTAGTGTAATGTGGTTGAAGAAGAGCTCGATGGAGAACCTTGGTTCTTGGATATCAAGCGGTACATTCAGTCAGGAGAATACCCAGCATATGCCACCAACGATCAAAAGAAGACTATTAGGCATTTGGCTAGTGGATTTTTCTTAAGTGGGGGAATCTTATATAAGAGAACCCCAGATCTGGGACTTTTAAGGTGTGTAGATGCAAAAGAAGCCTCGACAATCATGGTTGAAATACACTCTGGGGTATGTGGGTCGCACATGAATGATCATGTCTTGTCAAAGAAGATTCTTCGAGCAGGTTATTACTGGCTTACTATGGAAAGAGATTCTATTCAATTTGTTCGAAAGTGTCATCAATGTCAGGTACACGGTGATCTGATACGTTCTCCTCTTGTTGAGTTGTATGCAATGGCCTCTCCATGGCTATTCGTGGCTTGGGGAATGGATGTGATTGGACCGATTGAGCCGAAGGCATCAAATGGGCATAGATTCATTTTAGTAGCCATTGACTACTTCATAAAGTGGGTAGAAGCAGTAACTTTCAAGTCAGTGACAAAGAAGGCTGTGGTAGATTTTGTTCATGCCAATATCATTTGTAGATTTGGAATTCCTAAGATGATCATTACAGACAATGCTTCCAATCTCAATAGTTATTTGATGCAAGAAGTATGTCAACAGTTTAAGATCACACATTGAAATTCTACTTCGTATCGCCCAAAGGCCAATGGTGCTGTAGAAACCGCCAATAAAAATATAAAGAAGATACTGTGAAAAATGGTACAAGGATCTAACAGTGGCATAAAAAGTTGCCGTTTGCATTGTTAGGTTATCGCACCACTATTCGCACTTCAACAGGGGCAACTCCATATTTATTGGTGTATGGGAAAGAAGCAGTCATCCCTGCAGAAATTGAAATTCCCTCTCTTCGAGTTATTGTAGAAGCAGAGATTGATGATGACGAATGGGTAAAAACTCGACTGGAACATTTGAGTTTGATTGAGGAAAAAAGGCTAACGTTTGTGTGTCATGGCCAGTTGTATCAGAGGAGGATGGCTCGAGCGTATAACAAAAAGGTCTGTCCCAGGAATTTTGTAGTCGGTCAGTTGATATTGAGACGTATCCTTCCTCACCAGGTTGAAGCGAAAGGCAAGTTCTCCCCTAATTGGCAAGGTTCTTTCGTTGTGAAGAAAGTGTTGCCCAATGGAGCCTTATATTTAACAGATATTGAAGGCAAAATGGCAGAAATGACTATCAATGCTGATGCGGTCAAAAGATACTATGTATGATATTTGATCCTTTGTTGAGTTTATTGCATGTTTAGTACTTGCATTTTTGAAAATTGATATGATGAAGACATTTTATTCTTCTACCCAAACATTGTGTCATCCTTTGTTTACCCGTTTGAGCTTCATTTTATTTTTCTTTCATATCTCT
>NW_025859365.1:19730-25162 GCF_002878395.1 Capsicum annuum
TAGAGAGTGTCAAATCTTGTGGAAAATTTTGAGCCACTGACTTTTCAAGAAGTCTTGATGATGGATTTATTACATCAATCTTCCTAATAGGTAAAGTTAGCCCCTTTATCATATTATCTTGGGAATTTGATGGGTGATCTTTCTCTTTCCTTACCTTCGGTACGTAACGAAGAATTGAAGTTGCCTTCTTTTTCGTAGAAGCGATATTTTCTTTATTTGAAGTAGAGAGAGGCTTCTTGGTGGCGACTTTTTCGATAGTCACCACAACCTTCTTAGATGCAAGATCGTCACACTTGGTCTTGGTGACATCTTCAACCATTTTCTCATCCACAACATGCTTTTGTAAGTAGAATTTTACATCGGCAAAATGTGACTCAGCTTCAGTGAATGGATTGTCATCAGCAACTATATTTCTTTCCACTCCGCCTTCGACGTACTTCAAGCATTGATAGTAAGAGGATGAGATAATTTTGTTCCCGTGCACCCAAGGCCTACCAAGCAATATATTGTATGAAGTTTTGGCATTGATCACATGTATCAATGGGTTTAATTAAAGATCATCCATACAAATCCCCAACTTGATACATCCCATTGCCTTCTGGTCCCCTTGATTGAAACCTTGGAACATTATACGGCTTTCGTCCAGTTCGCTAGTAGTGATGCCAATTTCCTTCATCGTGCGATAGGCAGAATGTTGACTCCAGATCCCTCATCTATCAAGATTCTATTGATCTTATTTCTTAGAATTTGACGCACCATGTATAAGGGACGGTTATGTAGGGCCTCACCAAGCAGAAAATCATTATTTGTGAATGTAATTTTTATATCACACATATGTGCCTCTTCGCCAAGAGTTTCAACAAGCTTTTCAAAAGGTGAAGGAACTTCCATAGGTTGATTCTCACCATTTGCCCCCTCTTTGGAGGTATTAAAATAAGACACCTCAAAGTTGACATGGGCAGTCTTTACACAAAACCAACTCGGTAAGCATTCCTCTAAAGTCACCGGATGCCGAGGTTTTTGGGGGTGAAGCTCCATCACCCTCGTCTTCTTTAGGAATTCAACCAACTCCTATTTCCTTGGTTTTTTTATCATTCTCCTCCTATTTGGTTGCTCGACTAACTCCTTTCGTGGACTCATCTTCTTATATCTGCGTCTGGTTACTAGAGTCCAACCTTTATCATTGCCTTCATCAACTAAAGACCTGTCAGGTTCTAATATTTTCTCATTATGCTCTTCGACACATATTTGGACAGAATCGAGTGAGCCAAATGTGATAAAGATTTGATGAGAACTGGTCGTCTCATCGTCAAAGAAGGTCTTATTTTCTTTTGCCAGTTGCATGACTTTATCTTTAAAGACAAAGCATTTCATCAGAGAGTGACTTATGAGCCTTCTAGCTTCGTTGGGACACTTCATTTCTGGGATTTCAATGAGCTTATACTCAAGGAGTTCATCAAAAATCTCAGCAACATTAGAATCAAGAAAGAGATATTCCTTTTCTTGCATCTTCCTTAAACTTTTCTGATTTGGATGTGCTCTAGAAGTCGTCTTCACACTTTGCCCCTTGCTCACCTTTGTGGTGACCTTCACAGGAGACACATCAACATTCATGGACTCCTTGTTGTCATTTTTGGGGACAAACTTGCCCTATCTTTTGGGTTCCTGCTTATCCTTTCCCCTTCGAGGGTCATGGATAGGCGTTGATCCTTTTCCAGCAGAAGACATGCTCAACTTCATATCGTGAGCATGGGTAGCTATCTCTTCAAGGGATTTAGGCTTAATGCCTTGCAAGATGTAGAAAAGTTCCCAGTGCATTCCTTGGACGCACATCTCTATTACAGAAGCTTCAATGAGCCTATCTTTGCAGTTTAGGCTAGTATTTCTCCACCGATTGGTGAATTTAGTTACTGGTTCATCTTTTCTTTGTCGAGTTTTCATGATCTCTACCATGCTCACTGTACACCTTGTTCTATAAAAGTGATTTAGGAACTCGTGCTCCAATTGCTCCCAGTTATCGATGGAATTAGGCTCAAGATCCGTATAGACATTTCCCTTTAGGGAACGAACAAACTGTTTGACAAGATAGTCATCGTAAGTTCCAGCATTGTTACATGTCTCACCAAAGTGTGTGACATGCTATTTTGGATTCCCTTTGCCCTCAAATTGTTAAAATTTGGGGGGTTGATAGCTGGCAGGCATTTTGAGGCTATCAATCCTTGTCGTGTAAGGCTTAGCATAAGCAAGGGAAGACTTATCAACAATATCATACTTGTCTTTGAGGGTCCCTTCAATTAATTCTCTCAATTGCCCAATCGGGATCATTCCCTCAGAAGAAACTTGCACCTCTTTAATCGGTGGTGTTTGTTCACAGGATTTTCTGTCTCATGAACCTCTGGAGATTTTCCAGGTGCATGGCTAGACTCTCCGTCTATTAGAACTTCCACCCAATCTACTATCTTATCAATTCGAGCATCTTGATTTTGAACATATTTGGTTAGGCTATCAATTGTCTTTGCTAGATTCGTAAGTTGCTCCTCCATAGACAAGGCATCAGTTACCATCGCTTGCATAATCACTGGAAATATTGGAGAGTAGCATGGATTATTGCATAAGTTGATTTTTGAAGTGCTCAACTTATGTGGTATGGTCGGAGATGATGAGTTTCTTGAACGATCATCGTTCTTTGCGCCAGAGTATTTGGAACCAGAATGCTCAAGTAGAGCTAAAGTCTTCTTAAGAGATTCAGCCACACTACTTTCTCATTCCGAAGCACTTGCATTGGACTTCATTCCTTTTGGGATTGAAGATCCAAAAACTGGAGTTAGCGCGGACGATACTGGAAGTGCTTGTCGTCCTAGCAAGCCTGCCTTGCTCCTCGTGATAGCTTCTAAGCTTCCAAAAGTAACACCAAGGATGTTTTCTACAGCAGAGAACTTTGAATCAGCAGCCTTGGAAGCTGTTGATTGAGAGTTGACCTTCTTGGAAGTCATTTCAATGTTCTTGAACTTTGCAGTTAGAAAAGTTGAGATAAGAGGTAGAGATCGTTCCACTGGGCGTGTCAGAATTTGTTGGACAGTAAAATTCTCGAGGCCGAAAAATAAATAATAATTCGAGACAACAAGAAATTGCAACAATTAATTTTATTGATTTCAATGCGAGTGTTACAATCTCTATGAATCCTCTAATTCGCCTTTTCAAATATAAATTCAAGGGCTTAAAGCTTGATCTTGAATTTGAACTTGGTTTATGGACTTGAGGGACTTGATCTTGACTTGTGCTTGAATTCAAGGGCTTTTGAGCTTGTTCTTGAATATTGCGGTCTTGATATTGAATCTTGATGAACTTGATTTGAATGCTTGAGCTTTTTAGAGAAATTGCGGCGTTTGATCCACGAGCTTTCTCTTGCTACTTGTTAGAGATCTGGGGGTCCCTTTTCTGAATTATGAGACCCCTATTTATAGTTGTAGGAAAGGAAGAGTCATGATAAATATAGACTTATTTTGACAAATCAAATTTAAGTGATGTGGCGCCTTTTTATGGGCTTTTATTTTATGGGCCTACTGCATCATTTTGACGTGTGTCATGATCCTATTGGCTCCTTTAGTTGACTTGGCATGCCACATCATTTGACACGTAGCGCTTATTTGGGTCTCTAGAATATGACAATATCTTGGGCTTATTAAAGTGAGTTTATCATTTGTAGCCCAAATCAATGGGCTAGCTCAATGATTGAACTTTAATTAAACTCATATATGTTTGGACTTAAATAATTATCCAATTATATTAATCCACAATATTTATTTGGGACTAATATATTTTGAATTTAATATAATCCAAATTTTGTACGGATTTAAATTTAATAAAATTACATCGCCTACACCCACAACATTCACAAACACAAAACAAAATAATTAAGAAAAAAACTACCAACAACAACATATTTTGATTATTTCTGATAGACCCTTGGCTCAAACATTTATTTTTAGAAAAAAATAATGGGAGATCGACAACACATAATCAACATAAATTTGAATTTATGCACACAAATCAAAATAAATAAAACAATTAGTAGTAGTGACATAGACTAAAAAAAAACTATGATAGACTAAAAAAAACCTATGTTGTTTTGCACGGGAAGTATATTCTTTTCATTTAGATTTATTACCATGCTATGTAATTGAATTATTGTACGAATTAATATAAATATATAGGTGAAATTGGACAACTAAACTTACAAATTACAAAATAAAAGTTACCTCTTACCATATATTTTAAGACTCCTAACTTAAAAAGAAGTATTACCATATATTTTAAAAGACTGATCCCATATATTATAGGAGTCAATAATATAAAAATAATTAAATAATAATCCTCAAAAAATAGTGAAATGATGATTTTGTCTATTGTAGGATATTTTCATAAAGGTGAAAAGGTTCAAATCACTTTTCTAAGTATCTTCACACTTTTAATATATTATAGATTGTAAATATAGATAATCTATATATCTCTCTCTATATATAGTATATTAAAAGTGTGAAGGGCCTTAAAAATGTTATTTAAACTTTTTGCTCTTCATTAAAAGTCTTTGTTTTAAATAAAATCATCTTTTCACTATTTTTTCTGATATTTAAGAGTTAAAAATTAATTAAATATATCTAATCTTTCCTTCTTAGAAGTCATCAGAATTAATAACAACTAATCCTTTTCTCATTAGTTTAAGAATTCTAAATCAATTAAATTTGATTTTAAGAAATATTTGAAAAATCTAGAAATAAATACAAAAATGTTGGAATAAAAAAAATTTAAGAAGTATCAAATTTCAAATGGATACGTCTCTTAGCCTTTGGCAGCAAGGGAAAGGGGTACTGCATGACAAACGCAAAATTAATGATCCATCAATCACTTGAAACTTCTGATAGTAATATGTGTTCGCGGGCACTTATACTAAAATATGTGTTTAGGTTTACATTATTATATTAAAGTGTGAAAGATCTTTGAAAAGTGATTTAAAATTTTTACATTTTATTAAAATCTTCGCAAAAGATAAAATTATATCATTTAATTTTAAATAATCAAACTTACACATGCGAGACATGTATAGTTAAATTAGTCTCAATAAAGACGCTAACCAAACAACTCATTCTGTCTTTATTGGTGACATATTTTAAGTAACTGGATATGCATACAATGGGAACCCAAATAAGTTATTACAATTCTAGTATTTTAAAAATATATGAGAATTATTGTAAATTGTAATTTTTCTCCTATTAAAATGTGATACAAACACATTCAAAAAATAAAGGTTAGTTTATATAGTTTGAACTTGAAAAGTGATAAATATCTTGGAATGATTGAAACAGTAATTATTTTTAAGTATTAAAAATGGTGATGAAGTGATAAATATTTTTAAATTTATAATTAGAGATATA
>NW_025859365.1:28162-30935 GCF_002878395.1 Capsicum annuum
ATGGTGATGAAGTGATAAATATTTTTAAATTTATAATTAGAGATATAAAATTAGATTCCCAACATAAATTGTCACTGAAAGGGAGTAATTTACCTTTCAAGTGACTAGTGAGGATGTTCCAACAAGAGTTGAATTAGTTAGATTAAAAACGAATATGGGACATCATATGAGAAATGAAAGATGCTAATGTACAAGTTAGTTTGTGCAGTACAAACTACAAACTTAATACATTTGCGCAATAGGTCTATTTCTTATTGTAAGGGATTTAAACATTTAGACCTGGCTCTTTTGTCCTTTCTTGTCTTTTTTGATGCTTATATTGGACAAATTCTTGGTTGATATTGTTCTTCTTTGTGTTGTCATAATCACACGTCTTTTTTAGCTTTTAGCAAAGAAATGTTAAATTAAAATTAGAGATGTGAACATGGTAATATAGAACATCAACTTAATTAACAGGTAAAACAAAACATCCACCGAAACTATTTGATGCTCGTTGAGTTTCATTTAATGTGACATAGCTAATTTGATTAGATACAACAACAAAAATTCCAGTGTATTTTCACATAGTAAGGTCTGGGGAGGAAAAAATGTATGCAGTCCATACCACTACCTTCGGAGAAGTAGAATTTGATTAGATACGATATTAAAAAAAGTTTAAAGGATTTCTAAAATTTCGTAGTCTTAAAGTGAAATTATGTGTAAATGTTGCAAAATGTCATGATTTACATCTTATGATCTTAAGAAGATCAATAGTATCAGATGTCCAAATTAAAGATCAATTTATCAAATATAACAGCGACGTTTCTTAAAGAGACTTAAAAAGTAGTACATTTTTATAAATTTGAAAAAAGGGAAGTATTAGTTAATCATGTATTAGAAAAATTAAAGCTAGACTCTACCAGAAGAGTTATGACAACTTGGTTTTGAGTACTTTTGCGTAGATTTGTTTTTGTTTCCGGTATTCGGTAGGCAGTATTTATATTAGAATTTGATTAATTTAGATTTGCGTTAGATATACAGTATATGCTTATCCGGAGAGCTCTACCACGGATTTTCTTTCATATCCCATAACTTAAAATCGAGACCTCTAATTAGAAGAAAAGAAGCCCCATCCACTACGCTACCTCCTTTGATTGTCTTTTGCTTAGAATTTATATATGTCTGTAAAATTTAAGAGAGATTAGCAGTAACAACGATCATGAAGATCATTGAGAATCGCTACCTCCTTTGACTGTCTTTTGCTTAGAATTTATATATGTCTGTAAAATTTAAGAGAGATTAGCGGTAACAATGATCATGAAGATCATTGAGAATCAACAAGCTTCTCTTATGGAAGCTTTAAGAACATAATTGAGAAGAAGAGGAAGGAGAGAAGAATGTGATTAGAGAGTAACTGAGAGATCAAGATGAAGTTGTTTCTGTTCAAACTTAATGCATATACATAAGAGATCAATATATATAGTGTCACACCCTTTTTTTACGTACTCCAAAAAAAAGATTTATTTTAAGGGTCGAAAGGGTTTTATTATTTAAGTGACAAGAAATGAAAATTTGTTTCGGAAAAGGATTATTTATTCAAAGTCGCCACTTGGCATAATCCGGTTTGCCAAGTCACCTTTGGAAAATCCTTTTCGAAACCATTTGACTCTTAAACTGGTTTGCGAACAGAGACTCCGGTTAAGGAATTCTGTTGATCGAGGGAAAGGTGTTAGGCACCCCTCGATCCCGTGGTTCAACCACGGTCGCTTGGGTAGAGTGTATCAACTATTTTGGCATTACGAAATGTACAAACCACACAAAAGCACGCAAAATAATCAAACAATAACAAAAAAAACAAAACAAAAATGTAAAGTCCAGTCCAATTATTACAACCCGAAATAAAAAATACTAAAATAACCTACACTAGTCCTAAACCATGCTTTACCCGATGCCTCGGGCCTTGATCACGAACATCCTTAGCGTACAAAATTCTTCGGGGCATTCCCCGGTGAGTAAATACAAATTACCTCGGGGCATTTCCCGGTTAAATAAATACACTTTCCAAATACGATAAACAGGACATTCAACAAATATTCCAAGCATTCCAACACTACACCGATCCTAAACTTGCCTACCCGAGCTTACTGTTTGCCTACCCGCTCGACAACATATCTCATTCAACATCAACAATGTATCAAAAATATCATAATATTCACTTTTATCAATTTTCGATTCCCGTCCCCAAATGTATTTCAACCAACCGCGCCATTAAAACTAATCAACTTCTTTCATCAATACCACCGGAGTCACATTGCCAAACACGTGATCATAACAACAACAACATCAGACAATTACAATCACCTAGCACATAATCATAGCCATTTCAATCAAAAATAAAATAAAGAAGAAAGTACGAGAGTAAAGAGATGGACCTCAAGAGCTTTTCGATTAATTTTAATAAGAGAGATAAGAGCCGCTCCGAGAACCTCAACGAACACTGAAATCTCAACTATGAACCAATTCGAGCACAAAAATCCCTTGAAATCCAATTTGAAAAGAGAACCCTTGAAGGACAGTGAACGAACTCTAACTTGATATTGAGAAATGGAGCCTCGAACAGACCACAACGAACCCACCGAGATAAACGATGTACTCAACACTCTGATAAGCTCAGACAGCGGCGGATATCGATGAACAAGGCTAATTCCAGTGATTTTAACGTTTTCAGGCCAGATTCATACTTGAATCGATCAAAAGGGTGACCTGCAAACCTGATTCCGGCAAAAGGTTCACC
>NW_025859365.1:33935-44643 GCF_002878395.1 Capsicum annuum
CTTCCTTTGCTTCGTGTTGAATTACGATCATATTTCTTCATGTGCTATTCCTTGGCTTTTCCTCATATAATTGGAAAGACTGGTAGTAAATTTTGAAATTCTTTCTCGCTTGTTTTGACACAGACTTGACTTAAAATATAAAGAAATGATGGTGACTTTTATTTTGATAAATGACATAAGAAGACAAAAAGCATGAATATGTAAATGAAAGAAAAGGGCAATGTCCCATATTCAAAAGAAAACTTATCTGAATACGACAACCAACTCCAATAATTATGACATGCATTTTGGATTGAGCTGCCCGATCTTCCTATACAAACTCCCCATTTGTTATTGAGTTCATGCCTTTGCTGCTGAGCCGTTTCCTCAAATCCATTGGACTCCTACATCACATTCGATTGATGACATCTCAAAAGACTTTCGCCAACAAAGCTCTTTCTTCTCACTTTTCACTTTTCTCTTGTACTCTCCATCTCCTTACGGTGCCCGTGAGGGTTTTCACCAATAAAACTCTCCCATTTTTATTTTTCTCCACTCACCATCGCCTTATGGTGCCTGGAAAGGTTTTCACCAATAAGACTCTCTCATTTTTATTTTCTCTCAACTCACCATCGCCTTATGGTGCCTGCAAAGGTTTTCACCAATAAGACTCTCTTATTTTTATTTCTCTCCACTCAACATCGCCTTATGGTGCCTGCAAAGGTTTTCACCAGTAAGATTCTCTTATTTTCATTCCTTTCCTGATTTCTTATGCTGAGGGAGACAAACGGTACTTCACAATGTATCATCATATCCATTGCATGCTTAGCCTTAACATTATCAAAAATTAATCTGAAGGGCTTTCTTTGGTTGTAACTTGGCTTTTGGTTAAGGTTAGAAAAGATGGTAAGAGGCTCAAACGACACTTGAAGTGGGGGTGGGACTTACAACTTTTGAAATCGACTCAAACTACACATTAACTCATGCCCCAGTTTTGTTGACTGGGTGAATCTTAGATTTTTATTTGGTTGGACCGAGCCCGAAATAGGGCAACCTACGCATCTCACTCCCGAGAGAGGAGAATCAGGTCGGACGTAGTTCCGTCAGTTTGTTCTTTGTTTTGATTTGATTTTGATTTTTGATTTTTGATTTTTTTTTTAATTCTTATTTTCTTGACATTTATCTTTGACTCTATTTTGATTCCAAAAGAGGGATATGAAAGAAAAATAAAACGAAGCTTAAACGAATAAACAAAGGATAACACAATGTTTGGGTAGAAGAATAAAATGTCTTCATCATATCAATCTTCAAAAATGCAAGTATTAAACATGCAATAAACTCAACAAAGGATCAAATATCATACATAGTATCTTTTGACCGCATCAGCAATGATAGTCATTTCTGCCATTTTGCCTTCAATATCTGTTAAATATAAGGCTCCATTGGACAACACTTTCTTCACAACGAAGGGACCTTGCCAGTTAGGGGAGAACTTGCCTTTCGCTTCAACCTGGTGAGGAAGGATACGTCTCAATACCAACTGACTGACTTCGAAATTCCTAGGATGGACCTTTTTGTTATACGCTCGAGCCATCCTCTTCTGATAGAACTGGCCATGACACACAGACGTTAGCCTTTTTTCCTCAATCAAACTTAAATATTCCAATCGAGTTTTTATCCATTCATCATCATCAATCTCTGCTTCTACAATGACTCGAAGAGAGAGAATTTCAACTTCTGCAGGGATGACTGCTTCTTTCCCATACACCAATAAATATGGAGTTGCCCCTATTGAAGTGCGAATAGTGGTGCGATAACCTAGCAATGCAAACGGCAACTTTTCATGCCACTGTCTAGATCCTTGTACCATTTTTCACAGTATCTTCTTTATATTCTTATTGGCCGCTTCTACAGCACCATTAGCCTTTGGGCGATACGAAGTAGAATTTTGATGTGTGATCTTAAACTGTTGACATACTTCTTGTATCAAATGACTATTGAGATTGGCAGCATTGTCTGTAATGATCATATTAGGAATTCCAAATCTACAAATGATATTGGCATGAACAAAATCTACCACAGCCTTCTTTGTCACTGACTTGAAAGTTACTGCTTCTACCCACTTTATGAAGTAGTCAATGGCTACTAAAATGAATCTATGACCATTTGATGCCTTCGGCTCAATCGGTCCAATCACATCCATTCCCCAAGCCACGAACGGCCATGGAGAGGCCATTGCATACAACTCAACAGGAGGAGAACGTATCAGATCACCGTGTACCTGACATTGATGACACTTTCAAACAAATTGAATAGAATCCCTTTCCATAGTAAGCCAGTAATAACCTGCTTGAAGAATTTTCTTTGACAAGACATGATCATTCATGTGCGACCCACATACTCCAGAGTGTATTTCAACCATGATTGCCGAGGCTTCTTTTGCATCTACACACCTTAAAAGTCCCAGATCTGGGGTTTTCTTATATAAGATTCCCCCACTTAAGAAAAATCCACTAGCCAAACGCCTAATAGTTCTCTTTTGATCGTTGGTGGCATATGCTGGGTATTCTCCTGACTGAATGTACCGCTTGATATCCAAGAATCAAGGTTCTCCATCGAGCTTTTCTTCAACCGCATTACAGTAAGCATGCTGATCACGACTCTGTATATGCACTGGATCGATATAGGCTTTGTCAGGATGTTGGAGCATTGAAGACAGAGTGGCTAAAGCATCAGCAATTTCATTATGAATCCTTGGGATATGCCTAAATTTTACTAACACAAACCTTTGACATAGATCATGCAAGCATTATCGATACGGGATGAGCTTCAAATCTCGCGTCCCCCAATTGCCTTGAATTTGATGGACGAGCAAATCTGAATCTCCCAACACCAATAATTCCTGGACTCCCATATCAACAGCTAACCCCAAACCAAGAATGCAGGCTTTATACTCTGCCATATTATTAGTACAGTAGAATCAAAGTTGTGCTGTTATTGGGAAATGTTGTCCCAATTCAGAGATTAGAACCGCACCTATTTTGACTCCTTTCATATTGATAGCTCCATCAAAAAATAACCTCCAACCTGGATCAACATCTATAACGACTTCATCGACACACGACACTTCTTCGTTGGGAAAATATGTCTTTAATGGCTTATACTCTTTATCGATGGGATTCTCAGCAAGAGATCTGCCAAGGCTTGGGCTTTCATGGCGGTTCGAGTCACATATACAATGTCGAACTCGGTAAGCAATATTTGCCACTTTGTCAATCGATCCTTCGGCATAGGCTTCTGAAAGATATACTTTAAAGGATCCATGCGAGAGATGAGATAAGTAGTATAGGAAGAGAGATAATGCTTCAACTTCTGTGCTACCTAAGTTAGGGCACAACACGTCCTTTCAAGAAGAGTATACCTGGCCTCATATGCGGTGAACTTCTTGCTAAGATAATAAATAGCCTATTCCTTTTTGCCCGTGACATCATGTTGACCCAGGACACAACCGAAAGAATTGTCCATGACTGATAAATATAAGATCAAAGGCCTACCAGGCTCCGGGGGTACCAGCATAGATGGATTTAACAAATATCTTTTGATTCAATCAAACGTTTCCTGAAATTCTTCAGTCCATTTTACCGCAGCACTCTTTTTCAGCAACTTGAATATGGGCTCACAAGTGGTTGTGAGTTGAGCAATAAACCTGCTAATATAGTTCAGTCTACCAAACAAACTCATCACCTCCGTTCTATTCTTGGGCGGGGGCAAATCCTGAATGGCTTTGATTTTTGAGGGATCCAATTCAATTCCCCGACGGCTGACTACAAACCCCAACAGCTTTCCAGATGGAACTCCAAATACACATTTTGTTGGGTTGAGTTTGAGATTATACCTGCGAAGCCTTTCAAAGAACTTTCTTAAATCTTTAACATGGTCGGCCTGACTTTTTGACTTAATAATCACATCATCCACGTAGACCTCAATCTCCTTATGCATCATATCATGAAACATAGTGGTCATAGCTCTCATGTATGTTGCTCCAGCATTCTTCAAATCGAACGGCATCACTCGATAATAATAAGTCCCCCATGGTGTGATAAAAGACGTCTTCTCCGCGTCTTCATTATCCATAATGATCTGGTGATATTCATTATAGCAATCCACAAAAGAGGCAACCTTGTGTTTAGAACAGTTGTCTAGCAAAATGTGGATGTTGGGCAGTGAAAAATCATCTTTCGAACTTGCTCTGTTTAAATCATGGTAATCAACACACACTCGAATTTTGCCATCTTTCTTTGGTACGGGAACAACATTGGATAACCACATAGGATATCGAGCTACTCGAATTACTTTAGCTTCAAGTTGTTTTATGATTTCCTCTTTAATTTTAATACTTACATCCGTTTTAAACTTCCTTAACTTCTGTTTGACAGGAGGGAACGCGGGATCAGTTGTCAATTTGTGAGCCACTAATTCAGTGCTTAAACCAGGCATATCATCATAAGACCACGCAAAAACATCCTTATAATTAATTAATGCTTGAAGCATTCCCTCTTTTAGCCGTGGCAAAACATGTACACTGATTTTAGTTTCCTTAACCTCTTCTTGATCCACTAGATTTATTAGTTCAATCTTATTCAAATTAGGATTCGGTTTGTCTTCAAACTGTTCCAACTCTTTGCTTATTTTTTCTAGTGCTTTTTCTTCATCATATTCCCTATCCTGCTTCATTACATATTGATTAGTTTGGATTTTAATATCAGGCTGAAAATTCTGCATGCATGTTATGTCATTAGAATCAGCATAAAGAGAACTGTGTAAGAAAGAAAAACAAAATATATTAGACACGAAACAAAAGGGACATTGCATTTCATTAAATAAAAAGATAGAAGGGTTTAAACACAGATGCCAACATAACATAAACAAACTAAAATCTGAATTACAACCCTGAAATAACTCGGATAAATAGAAAGAAAAACAAAATAAACTACCACAACTCCCTCCTGACGGGGAGAGGAGTGACTTCCCAATTATTGAGCCGGACAGCTGGACCTATGAATTGCACGTCTGCCATACTGGTACCTTCTCCTGCTTCGACCATATTAATTTCAATACAAAGGTTCTGGAAGTCATCAACCAATTCAACCTTAAATTCCACATACTTCGTGACACCGCTCTTAACAAATGATTCACTAAGTAGTGGCATTGGGTGAGGGAGTGACCATGTTTCCTTTTTCCTTCCCTTGGCTTTCTTTAGATCTTCAACTGTAGGCTCAAATCCCAGACCAAACATGCCCACATTCTCACTTAGACATATGGGATGAACTATACCATGCAGAGATGCTCCCAAACCCTTTCCTGGCTTAAATCCGTATTTCCAAAGTTCACTCACCATCATGATAGAAGCAGAAGACAATTGTGGTCCCGGTATAGCCTGCCATTCAAGGATACACTTCACTGGTACTGTATCAAAAATTTGATAGATGAATGTCTCCTCTACATTATTTGCTTCACTAAGAGACAAGGGAGAATCTTCGTAGGCTGACAAATCTCCTTCACCGTGAATAACTTCTTCTTACCTGTCATGCTCAAACTTAATCATTTGGTGCAGTGTAGATGCAACCTCCTTGGCCTTATGGATCCACGACCTTCCCAACAACAAATTGTAAGAGGATTCTACATTCAATACTTGAAACTCTATGGCGAACTCAACAGGCCCTATGGTCAACATTAGTTCTATTTCGCCAATGGAATTTGATTTTGCACCATCAAAAGCCCTAACACATACATTGTTGGGCCTGATCCTGTCAGCACCAATATTCAACTTTTGCAAAGTAGAAATAGGGCAAATATTTGCGCCTGAACCTCCATCAATCATGACATGAGTGACATAGAAATCTTCACACTTCATTGTAATGTAAAGGCCCCGGTTATGCCCTGTACCTTCAACAGGCAATTCATCGTCAAAAAAGCTAATCCGATTGACCTCAAAGATTTTTCCAACCATTTTCTCAAGTTGGTTGATTGTAATCTCCCTTGGGACATATGCTTCATTTAACACCTTCATTAAAATATAATGATGCTCCTTAGAGTGCAACAGCAAAGATAAAAGGGAAATTCGAGCAGGGGTTTTCTTCAGCTGGTCTAATATTGAATACTCTGGCAATTTTATCTTTTTCAAAAATTCTTTGGCTTCCTCTTCGGTGATAGGCTTTTTGATAGATGACGGTCCACTCGTCGTTGGCTTGGACTTTCTTAAGCTTTCAGGCACGAAGCATCTTCCTGACCTAGTCAAACCCCCTACCTCATCTACATCTTCCATAACTTTTTTCCCGTGATAGGTCATCACAGTCCACCTATAATTCTAGGGAACACTTTTTCGTATCAACTATCGGAGGTTGGGCCATCGGTTTGAGGACAATAGGCGCTGCCAGCGCTTCTTTTACCGTCAAGATAGGTTGACTCAGAGCTCCCACCACTGTCAACTTAGGTTTATCCTAACTTAAATCAACGTACCTTCTGGCGTCTTGTACTATGATCAGGGGCTTCTTTGTGCTTTCTTGGGATTTATCTTCTCTCATTCCTACTTGGCTCAATGACATTGCTTTCAAAGACTCCGCTACATTCACCGATTTCTCCTCGATGGTCTGTATCTTGAAAATAGGCTTATAACCCCTCGAAGACTCTTTCCCATCATATATCAATTCTAACATATTGGCTTCAGCATGGGTTGGCAGCCGATTCTGTTAATGTTTGGACCCTCCGGGGCCTGGACCAGCATCTGATTCGTGTCAATTAAATCTTGGAAAACTCTCTTTAAATGCCAGCATTTCTCAATATCATGGCCTGGCATATCAGAATAGTACGCACACCTTAAAGAATAATCGAGATTCCTCGACGGTGGATTTGAAAGCCTTCCTTGAATTGGGCTTAAAATCTTCAACTTTCTCAACCTATAAAACAAGCTAGCATATGACTCCCCAAGAGGTGTGAATTGGTTTTTGATCGCCTTCTCCTTCTTATACTTAGGCCTAGGCTGAAAACTGGGTCTGGAGGGGTTTTGGTAATTTGGTGGAGCGAATGGGCGATTTTGTGGAGCTTGCGTGCGCCATTGTGGGTAAGAAAGGGTTTGGACATATGGCTGCGAGCTATATACTGGGTACGAGGGTGGTGGAATGGAATAAAAATGATTTTGTAGAGGGTAGTAATGGTGGGGAGGAATATATGGAGCTTGGGTGTAGACTTGGGCTTGGGATTGGAGATAGGGGCAAGGTAGTCTTTTGGGATAGGAATGGGTTCCAACTACGATAGTCGCCATATCTTCTTTCTTCTTTTTACCTCCAAATGTGCCAGATCCACCTTGAATCGCTTGTGTGGTGGCTTTTAATGCGGCAAAACTCACTATTCGGCCGGTCTTAATTCCATCCTCTATCATCTCCCCCATTTTGAGAACTTCCATAAAAGACTTTCCCATTGTCGGAAGTAAATATTGAAAATAGGTCTCATCCTACGCCTGAATAAAAACTTCTACCAACTTACTTTCTTTCATTGGAGGCTTTACCCTGGCGGCCTGTTCACGCCACCTTATCGCGTATTCCCTAAAACCTTCAGTGCTCTTTTTCTTCATGTTGACCAAGGACTTTTCATCCGAAATCAGGTCAATGTTGTACTGAAAATGTTGAACAAATTCAGAAGCCAAATTATCCCAGTTGTTCCATTTATCGATGTCTCGATCGATAAACCATTCTGAGGCCAGATCTGAAAGACTCTCGCCAAAGAAGACCATGAGCAGTTTTTCCTTTCCTCCTGCAGCCCTCAACTGGTTGCAATAACGTCTCAAGTATGCAACAGGATTACCGTGTCCTGCATACTTCTCGAACTTAGGCATCTTAAAACCGGGGGAAAGATTGATATCTAGGAACATGCAAAGATCTTTATAGGAAACACTTCGATAATCTCCGATCCCTTGCAAATTTCTCATAGCCTGCTCTAAACTCTTCAGTTTTCGGGCTATGATATCCTGTTCCTCTACTGCGACAGGTTTCTCCGTATCAAATGGAAATGCAGGCGGCTGAGTGTACCCATACGGTTTATTCATTTGCAAAGTAGGCTCCAGGGCATAATACTGACTATCTGAAACCTTCAATTCTGGATCACTGGCAGACCTAGGAAGCCTCATTGTGGGATGCACAGCATATATGGGAGTTTCATATGGTGGCGGAGCCACGAATACCGGTGTGATCGGTGGTGCTGGATTAGCAGCGGGTCTTGATTGGGGAGCTGCCAAGGGCACTCCAGAAC
This sequence comes from Capsicum annuum, assembly GCF_002878395.1. Classification (NCBI taxonomy): domain Eukaryota; kingdom Viridiplantae; phylum Streptophyta; class Magnoliopsida; order Solanales; family Solanaceae; genus Capsicum; species Capsicum annuum. Next base: position 42,219 of record NW_025859365.1, read on the forward strand.
TACCAGGATAATAATGTTGCGGAGTGAAACCTAGCGCGTGCTCAGATGACTCAGTAGGAGTAGAGAATTGCGCCTGAGACAGCGGTGGGCAGTTAGAGACATTACCAAGACCTTCAGGGAGCGGAGGCGGAGGCATTCCACTGGCCCATGCCCGGTGTAAATCTATCAATTGTTGCTTGAGCCTTACTACCTCATCATTGTGTTCAAAACTTTCTTCCCTGTGATCCTGATCCGGGTCAATGAGCGAATTTTCAATCTCCCTGCTAGCTATGGCGAGCTTTGCTTTGGATCTAGTGAAATATGGGTGACTAGCCAGAGTGCTGCAAATCTACCACTGTTATCTGAAAGAACATACTCATCAAAGACGACATCCATTAGGATTAGGGCACACAACAAGCATGGGAATCACATTGGTAAAATTGTCCTAAATTCATATTCATTTCTACCAGCTTTTCAGGGTAGCGAGGTCATTTTAACATCATCCTGATTTTTGTCTACACTATTTTTTATCTACTCTTATTATTATTACTATATTTTTTTTCGTATCCATCTCTGTTCTTTTTTTTTCACTCGTAATCTACCTTTATTTTATCATTCTTTATGTCTTTTGTTTTTCCTTAAAAGAGGAAAAAATAATGAAAAACAACGAAACAAAATGATTAGATCGAACCCAAAAGTAGGTTGCCTACGTATCATATTGTACATGAATCAGATCTTGCGTAGTTCGGGCCAATCATTTTTTTTTACGAAAACAAAAATAAACAAACAAGGAAAGACGTAACATTATAACATTTTGAAGAAAGAAAACTACAAAGACGTACAAAAGTTCAGGACCACTTTAAAACTAAACAACAAATACGAAACGACATTCTAGACCCCTAAGACGACATAGGTGAAATTACTAATAAAGACCCTAATACCAAAACAACTTGACTTCGACTTAATGTAGACACCACCCTACGATGACAGACACATAAAAGACTCAAACTAAAATAAGATAGGAAATGATCTTTCAGATTGGTGCTCTGCGTGATGACCCTGGCTGATATAGACCTGCCTCTGAAATTCTCTTTCTCTAATTTAAACTTTGTATCATATCCTGTAAAGACACTCTGATACTGGGGAAAAACTTCGGGCCCGTATTCCTGCTTCATGAGGACTGCACTTAGATTATTCTGACACCTTTCTACCGTCTTGAACAAATCTGCTAACTGAACCCTCAGTGTTTTCACTTTGGACCCCACACTTTCATCCTGATGGTCGTCTACTATGCATTCTTCCTGTATTCTCCCTCTAAGCTGCGCTGGTAAGGGTTGACTAATACCCCGAGGGCTAGATTGAAGCCAAACCCCATATCCTTGAGTGTAGCCCGGATTATCCAAACTTTCTTTGAGTGTGTCCACATCCAACTTTGTTGCATGCTTCCAAAACTGCTCATACTTGCTCTTACCTAGTGCTTGGTCTTTGAAGTACTCAACATCCTTCAGAAGATCCACTGCTGGTGGCACATCCTGCAGCCTACCCAACTGGCGCATTACCCTAGAAGGACTGTATGGTCTAGTGCAATTGAGCCCTAACATAACTAAAGGGAGTTGCATCTGACAACCCAATAAAATTATCTTCGGTCGAAGCCACAGATAAGTCCACAAAATATTATCTCCGATTCTTGATTCAAGAAATTCAATCCAAGCCTCGACTCCCACTGGTAGCGAGAATTTGTCCAAACGAAACCTGGAATCCATGTCTTTCACTCGACTGGGAATACAACGATCTAACACGTCTGGTCTAACTAAAGAAGGTGCATGCAAGTGCTCCATCATCCATAACTGCAATATCAGGTTACTTCCCTAAAAAAATCTCCTTCCCCCCTTCACTTCAGTTAAAGCCTTATATATTTCTGTTAAGATCATGGATATGAGAGTGAACCTGCCCTTTTGATTAATGCCCTTGTCGTTTTGGTCCTTATGAAATAGGGCCATCACTACAGATTGCAAACGGGTATTAATACGTCTTTCTTCTAGTGGAAACACTAAAATACCTAACAAAGCGAGGGTGAAGACTTCAAGACGCTTTCTCTCCCACTTCTCCTTAGTCACATGAAATTCATCCCAAAAGCAATCAAAACCTTTCGAGGCCCCGAATTGAGTGAAAAAAAAATCTAAGGAAACCCACAAATCACTTAAACAACCCAAACGGATACCCTTACTTTTTAAACCACAAGACTGCAAAAATCTCACGCAAGTATGATTTCATGCTCGAATCATATCCTTCTCGATATAGGGCAAATGCAACAAACCGGATATTTCTGCCAAAGTAGGAGTCATTTCACACTCTCCAAACCTGAACACCAAACTACTTGGATCCCAAAAGGTCAACAAAGCCTCTATTAAATCTGGACGAGGGGTAACATGCAGAAGTTCCGTAA
>NW_025859366.1:0-2555 GCF_002878395.1 Capsicum annuum
GGCGCAGGGGTATCCTTCTTGGAGGCATTTTTTTGATTTGGGTGAAGAAGAAGAAGAGGAGACGATTTCTGATATTTTTGGTTTAGGAAAAACTGAAGGGTTACGTAGAAAGAGCGTCTGTACTTATAGACCTGTAGATTGCTTCCGTTCATATATCCACCCAACGGTAGGTCGACGTGTCTGACAAGAGGAAATGTTTCGTATGCGTATACCAGCTATTTTTCCTCGTGAAGAGACGTTTTGTGCAGTTTTTTAATAAATGGGAATAGGAAACAAGAGAAATAATGATTCATTGCATCGATTGGAGAGATAAGCCGAGAAAATGACCAACATAACGTGTTAGATCAGGAATAATATAATCAATACATAATATTTTATAGACCATATATTAAATATACCGTAGACTATAGATAGTCTATCGTAGACAAAGTTTTAGGTCGATAATAACTGAACGTTAAAATCTACAGAAATGCACATTCATCCACAAAAACAGTAGCTTTACAACTGAAGCTAAAAAAAAGCATATTTATGATTTGATGCCCATTCTACACGTGGTTCTTTTGTGTCTGGATTTCTTGCATATTGAAAACCTATTCCTCCTTTTAGACTTGAATGTCTCACCGGCGCCTTTAGTGAGTTTGAATTTCTTCCTTCTGAGTTTGGGATCGTATGGGGGTGGAGAAATTTTGGTGTCTACCAATTCCTGTGGCACAGTCCATTCAGCCTCCGAAAGGATCACGTTAATTGCTTCCGAGATGCGAGGAGGTAACTTTCAGCTTTATAAATTGGCGAAGAGTAGTCGTATATGGAGTTACCATTATTTTCGCCATCGCCGTACTTTGCTCGCAAAGCTGTCATCGCGTGTTCGCACGGTATTTTCACCAAGTCAAATTTTTGACAAGAACAGCTCCTCTCCAAGAGATTGACCTTGGCAGTAACGTCGTTGCCGAACACCGTATACTCGTCGAGAACCTCATTTGGATTACCCACATACAAGGAATCACTCGCATTCTTATTATCCCTTAGGATCCTTTCCGCAGAAGGCGCAAATATGTTCTCTTTACCACCGACAAATGCATGTTGCTCCCTAAACTTTTCACCAAATTTTTTAGCAATTAAATTGAATATGTACGACAGGGGGTACTCCTGTTCATCCATCAAAATCGAGTTGAGAGACTCGGCGATGTTTGTGGTCATCACGTCGTACCTATTGCCCGAAAAGTGTGTTCTACTCCATTTTTCAAAATCAAGCACATTTTCAAGGACATGAGCTGCCTCGGGGCATTTAATCTTCAATTTCACAAAATTATCGCTAAACTCATCAAAGGAATAAGCCTTTGCCGCGGCGTAGAATAGATAAAGATATTCTTCGCAGTGTTGATTTACGCAAAGATTTTCAGCGAGGTGCCTCATGCAAAGTCCGTGATGTGCACAACTGTATACACGGGAGAAGGCATTGGCGATGCTAATGTGCCTGTCGGAGATGACGCATAGATCTGGTTCATCTTCTATGATAGACTTCAGCTTCTGGAAGAAGAAGGTCAAAGAAGCATCGTTCTCTTTATCGACGACATAAAAGGCAATTAAAAATATATGATTTTTGGTGTCCTCTGCAACGGCGCTCAGCAGAGCACCCCCATACTTGCCATACAAATGTGTGTCATCGACTGCAATTACCATTCTCATGTGGGCATATCCTCGTATGCAAGCTTCGAATGCTAAGAAGTAGTAAACGAATGATTCATCCATCCGGTTTACCATGATAGAGTAAGAAGACCCGGGATTCAATAACTCCACCATGTGGGAAAAAGCCAGCAAGAAAGCATATCTGTGCTCCAGTGTCCCTCGAATAATGTTCTTCGCAATTACACTTCCTTTCCAACACATCCAATAGCTTGCGTTGCAACGCAACTCCTTAAATACAATTCTTTGAATTTATCTTATGCTTGGACCCTTACTATCCCGAAAATGATTTATACATACTGAAGCAATCAATTCGGATGAGACTTTTTTATGCCTGCGGGTGGCATTTTCAACGCCGCAGGTGTGCATCCCGACATACTTGTATATGCAAAATCTGTCTGAGGTGTCGTACTTTTTTGCCCGCAACGGTCAGCCACAACCACGAGATAAGCATTGCGTCTTCATCAATTTCGTGCAGCTCTTCTCCATATAATAATCAAAAGACTGCCTCACCGCTGCTGCGTCTAGTTGCATTTTCAGTTTTTTTTTATCGACGAATGTTTGACCACAATAGAAATTGGTTCCGTCGGTGAAGGGGTGTCCTCCTTGTGATTCCATTTCACAGTCTTCTTCATCATCTTGTGAGTTCGATGAAAAGTCTTCCATATGCATAGAATAATCTTCCATATTAATAGTATTATCGACATTGTTCTCGTAATAATTCAAATCGTCGTCGATCAAATCATCATCGACTGTCGGGTGTCGCGGTGGGGGTGCTGATGAATTCAGCGGTCCTTCAAAGGACGTCTCAACCATATTTATCCTCAAAATTGGCCTAAAGCCATCTGTATCAGCATCCATTATGTACGTCA